>NC_068994.1:49338607-49341899 GCF_001194135.2 Octopus bimaculoides | reverse complement strand
TGTGTGTGTGTGTGTGTGTGTGTGTATGTATGTATGTATTTTTGTAAGGACATTGTTAAATTACCTATCAGGACAGACGTCGACACATACCAGAAAACAGCGGTACTAGGATTTGCAAATAGTTTTAGAGATATATGACACACCATTTTTTAACCTTGACCTCTGCCTTGGAAATTTCTGAAAACCATCAGTACTTTTCTTATTGAACATTCTCCATGACATGAACATAAAAGTATTTAATCTTAACCTTGGTGAATCTTAAACGCTATTATGCATATTTTGAGTTGAACAATTTTAATAACGTTGTAGAATTTTTGTTAAACTTGATGGTTTTTCTTTATTATCCAAGGACATCCTTCTTAACGCTCGAAAAGATTTAACGATTTCCGTCGCAACATTTAACCCTGAAATTCTATTTCATCCAGAAACTTACTCTGTGCCGTCAGCATTCTTCTTAACGTTGAACATTCTCAATAATCTAAACATAAACGAGTTAGGTTTTTTTTTTTTAATTAATCTATGGAAAATTAAATGCTTTTTCATACCGCTTGTCGCGTTGAAGGAAGTATTATTGCCCTTAGTGTTAAACCTGTTGTATGTTGAGCTTGATTTGCAGACGATACGGCCGTTATTCTCAGCAGATGAAACAAACAAACATGAGCGTTGTCGTTAACGTATAGTTATTGTGTTGTGAAGTCGCATGGTTCCAAGTTTAGCATATTCGGCTAACGATCTTAATGTCATGGGTTCGATTCCTGGATCGGACGACACGATGTGTCCTGTTCAGCCGTAAATGAGTAGCAACCGAGTGGTGGCGCTGCTGATGTTGCTGGAGGTGGTGGTAGTGGTGGTGGTGGTGGTGGTGGTCGTCGTCGTCGTGTTAATGGCGGAATTTGTGATGGTGGATTCATGTTGATGACAAGCATGGCGTTGTTAATTGTTGCCGTGGTGTTTATAGCATTGTCATCGTTGTCATCGTCGTCGACGTCGTTGTTGTTGTCAGTGGTGGTAGTGGTGGTGGTGGTAGTGGTGGTGGTGGTGGTTCTGATGGCGCTGTACTTTTGTGCTATTTGGTGGCGGACTTTATGCAGGCGCAGATGAAGGTGGCGTTGTGTTATGGTTGTAAATTTTGATAAGATTAGCGTTAAATACTTTTAGAGCAAAAATGATTCAACCCTGACACGTATAGAATTACAGTGAAATCAATTAGAATACAAGAGGAAAAATAGAAAGCAATAGACGAGAAGACAATGCAAACATTGTCCCATACTCATGCATACTAGATTACGGTGGTCCATATACATATGCAGCCATGTTCAGGCACATATGCAGACAGTTACGCAGTTATGGGCACGCATGCGCACAAATGTATAATACGCATTCACGTATATATGGATACGTGTAACCAATTATAATATACCGTCATACACATGCGAACACCTACGAAGACACATATAAACACATCTGTGTGTGTGTGTATATATATATATATATATATATATATATATATATATATATATATATATATATATATATATATATATATATATATATATATATGTATGTATGTATGTATGTATGTATGTATGTATGTGTGTGTGTATATACATATGTGTATGTATTCGTAAATATATATGTATGTATTCATATACATATATGCATGTATATATGTATATATGTGTGTATATATGTGTTTGTATGTGTGTATGTATGTATGTATGCATGTATATACAGACAAATGCAATTACACATATACCTACATACATACACCCATACCTCATTGTATACATATATATAGATATACATGTGTGTATATATATATTATATATATAACATATATGTATGTATATATATATATATATATATATATATATATATATATATATATATATATATAAAGTATGCCTACGCATGTAAACATATCTATGCATGTACACATATGCGAATATCTATGCATTAATAACTTCACAGAAATATTTATACACTTTGACATACAATACGCACAGCAATGTACGCACATATTCAACAAAGAATATGAAAACGCTAACTTAATTACCCATGTTATTTGCGACACATACATACAAATATATACACACATATACATACAAACACTAACACATACACACGCAGGCAAACATATACGTGTAAGTACATATACACACATACGCCGGCATTAACCATACAAATACATAGGTGCATGCGTATATATATACTCACACACACATTTACTTATATGTACATACACGCACACACACACACACACACACACACACACACACACACATATATATATATATATATATATATATATATATATATATACATGTTTGTATGTAAATGTATACTTATATATCCATACATATATACGAATGCTTATGTATATACATATGTATATATGTATGCATGTATGTATGTATATATACATAAGTATGTATATGCATATATATGTATGCATATGCATACATATGCATATATATATATATATATATATATATATGCATATGTATATATATATATATATACCTATGCATAACCACCCAGACACGTGCACCTGGGCACTGTATACAATATGCCCGTAGTTGCTGTTGTTGTCGTGTTATTATTATTATTATTATTATTAACAGTAGTAGTAGTAGTAGTAGTAGTAGTAGTAGTAGTAGTAGTAGTAGTAGTAGTAGTATAATGATTATCATCATTATTTTTATTACTATGCAGTGAGACACGTCCAGAAATGCAGACACATGCGCATTCCCACACATAAACACGTACATGTCCCCCAAATACACGTAAACATCTCCATGTATATAACTAAAACCATACACATTGATTCGCGTACAGATTTTGGCATACACACACACATCCACACAGACACACGCGCACATGCATTCACATACACACTCACATTCACACACATATGCTCCCACACGCAAGCACACACACACACACACAAAGACAATATTAATCTTAAGTCTACATGTGTTGGTATCATTGTGGTTTTTTTGTTTTGTTGTCTTTGTTTTTGCTGTTATTGTTATTGTTGTTGTGTGGTGTGGGTGGTGTCTTTTTGAGGCTATATAATTATTTTCATTATTTTTTTAATATTTTTGCTTTAATTTATTCATCTTTATCATTTGAACCGTGTTTTCGCTCTCTTGTTCCTTTTCTTCGTCTCATCATTTATTTATTTATTTGTTTGTGTGTTTGTTTGTTTGTTTATATCTTTTCTTCTTTCTTTCCTTCTGTCATTTTTACTTTGTTTGTTTGTTTGTTTGTTTGTTCGATTATTTGGTGC
>NC_068994.1:49331814-49338502 GCF_001194135.2 Octopus bimaculoides | reverse complement strand
GTAGGGTGGTGGGATACGTTTGTGTGCGACAATTATTTGAAGAAATTAAGCATCGTGGCCGCATTAATAAAAGATTATTACTTCACCCAACCCTGCCACGACTACCACTAATACCACCACAAACACTATCACCGCAACCACTACCACCACCGCCACCATGACCACCACCACGACCATCATTATCATCAATAACTACATCACCATTACCACCACCACTATCGTCTCCTACGACGACCAACACAACCACCGTTACCACCACCGCCACCATTACTACTACCACCTCTACTACTACCAGTACTACTACAAGCAGTACATTTACTACTTCTGCCACCACTACCATTTTCACCACCACGAACACCACCGATAATCCTAATACTATTACCCGTACCTCCTCCCACACCACTACCACTACCACAGTCAGTATCCTCACCACAACCAAAACCATCGCCACCATTTTCCCAACAGCATCAATATCAATATATTCATCACTGCTTGAACTACCAACATCACCGTCACCACCACAACTGCCACCGCATCTACTACTTCTACCACCACCACCACCACCATCGCTGCGTCCCCATCAATACACCGCCAACAACACCATTAGTAACACCTCCACCGTTCACCGTTACATGATGTGTTAATGAAAAGGCCCCTACGCGGTCGATTATCGTGCTAGAAGTCATAGGCTAGTGATTTACGAAAGAGGAAGGTCGAGCTGAATAATGTTACCCTTGATGCACTGTGTCTGAATAAAAGCTGATGACAGGATGGTCATGGGTGGAAATTATTTGACTGTAAGTCTGCTCGAACGAGTTGATCTGAAGGTTAAACAACAACAACAACAACAATAACAATAACAACAACAGTATAAGTCATACTTCCTGCCTTACATCGTTAAGAGCCACATCTTCAAGCAGGACCCTATGCTTGATCACCAGACATGCTAGAAATAACAACTAATGCAGCTCAATCACATTTTATCCTCTCTTATTGTTGTTGTTGCTTTTTTAATGGAAGGAAAACAGTGGATTTATATTGTCTTGTATCCAAAAACTGATGGGATAGTCATGGCTGAAACGGATTACTTTATATCATATATGTTGTTTTTGTCTGTTCCTTCCCGAGCCAAGCCTGTCTCATAAGGGCCGGTTTCCCGGTTTCATTGGCGTATAGGTTCCCCACCTGGACGGGACGCCGGTCCATCGCAGGTGAGCTGCTAGATGCAGGAGGAAAGAGTGAGAGAAAGTTGTGGCAAAAGAGTCAGCAGAAGTTCACCATTACCTTCTACCAGAGCCGTGTGGAGCTTAGATGTTTCGCTCATAAACACACACATCGCCCGGTCTGAGATTTGACCCCGTGATCCTCGACTGCAATTCCGCTGCTCTAACCACTAGGCCATGTACCTTCACTTATATTATATATAGATCTGTTTGATCGAGGTTGACATTCTGCAAAGGAACAAGAGCAGCAGCAGTAGCAACAACAACAAAACAACAATGGAAAAAGCAGCAGACCTTAAAGATAAGATAAGAACAAACAGAAGAAACATAACGTTTCGGATAGGTGCACTTTGTCAAGAGAAGAAAATGAGGCATCTTGCATAATGCGAACGCTAATAATTAAGGTGGCTGATTTTTCTTAGAAGAAATATTGTTCTGGTCAAAGAGCTCAGATGTAAGAGCATCATATATTATGTGCATTTTCTTGTCTACGTGGGCATGTATGGATTTTCGATAAGCAGTTTTTATGAGTGTATTTGCGTGAGTCTGTGCGCGTATCTGCGTGTGTTTGGACAATTGTATAAAGTAATTATGCAGGGCAAAAAGTGTTTGAGCTCAGTCATAAAAAATAAAAAGTAAAATATCCACGGAGCTTTTTAGTAATATAATAATCCACAGTTAATCCAGTTTAATCTGGAAGTCGAAGATGTGTCAGCGTTAGCTAAAGTATCTAAAATACGTGAAGAAGGAAAAGCAACACAAACGGAATGCAATCTAATTTCAAGCTTTAAGGAAGGAACAGAAACACTTCAAACTGTGGCGTCTTTGTGAAGAAACAGGCTATAACAATCCTTTCTACTATAGGCACAAGGCCTGAAACTTTTGGGGTTGATCCGAGTCAATTGCATCAAACTCAATGCTCAACTGGTACTTGTCTCTTCGATCTTGAAGGGATGAGAGGCAAAGTCAGCCTCGGTGCAATTTGAACTCAGAACGTAAAAACGGGCAGCTGAGCATTTACTCGGCGTGATAACGGTTCAACCAGCTAACGGTTCAACGGCTCAACCAGCAAGATTATAGTAATCTTGAAGAGATTATTATAATCTTAAAACAGATTATAATAATGATATAACATAATGGTTATATCATTGTTATATAAGCAGATTCGTTGTACGGTCCTTTGCCAAGAAACAGAATATGCGAAAGTAGATTGGATAATGGAAGAAAAATACGCGCCTTCAATAATGAAAATAATACCAACATTTCTTACGACTACTACTACTACTACTAATAATAATAATAATAATAATAATAACAATAATAATAATAATAATAATAATAATAATAATAATAATAATATAACACCTACATAAACTTCTAACTTGTTGTCTCTTGAGGTCTCTGGGTGAGACTTGGATCCAACTTGTACAAATGCAAAACAAAAGTCAAACATAAAATAATAATAATAATAATAATACTGCGTACATGACTACCACTACCACTGTTAACAACAAGACTATCACCACCCTTACCACCACTACCATTGGCACTACCTCCAGCATAATAACCATAAATATTATGACAACACTGCCACCACCTCCACATTTACCCCTACTACTTTTAACAGTAACGTCACTATTACTATCAGTACCTATTGACACTAGAATCAACACTACTTCTACTACTACTACTACTACTACTACTACCAAAACTACTTAACACAAAATGTAGTACCAATAAAGCTACAACAAGCACTACTACTTCCAGCACTACAACGATCACTACGTTACTACCGGTACCACTACTACCACCACCACCACCACCACCACCACCACTACCACTACTACTAATAATAATAATGATACTACCACCACCACTACTACTACTACCCCCTATACTAGCACCGCCACCGTTGCTATAACTACCGCCAGGTGATTATCACTACCACCGGTGTCTGACATATTTAATGATCTTAATTAATTGATCAATTAATTCTGAAAATTAGTTATTTTTTTCCTCATTAATATTATTTAATGTAGTGTTGGTGATAGTGGTGGTGGCGGTGGCGGCAGTGGTGGTGACGGGGATGGTGGTCGTCGCCGTCTCGTCGTTTTGCCGGTGGTGGTGGTGGTGGTGGTGGTGGTAATGTCTGTTGTGTAGTTGTCACGTGTCAGCCATGAGCGTGCAGATGTATAATCAAAGGCATCCCAGCCATGACAATCCTGTCATTTTGACAGGATTGTAAGATTACATTAAGGCGGTGAGCTGGCAGAATCGTTAAGCACGTCTGGCAAGATACGAAGCGGCATTTCGTCCAACGTGTTTCTGATTATGACCACTTGGTGGAGATTTGACTGCTATTTCTTGCTCATTTCATCGGTTCAAAGAAGCTCAATGAAGTGACATTTTGGTAGCAGCAACAGCAGCAGCAGCAGCAGCAACAACAACACTAGAAAAGCAGCAGCAGCAGCAGCAGTAGCAGTAGCAGTAGTAGTATTAGTAGTAGTAGTAGTAGTAGTGGTAGTAGCAGCAGCATCAGCAGCAGCAGCAGCAGCAGCAGTAGTAGTAGTAGTAGTAGTAGTAGTAGTAGTAGTAGTAGTGATATCAGTTGTAATAGCCATGTGCTTTCGGGTGACGTACTAGAGCTGAGTAACCTCCTTTAGCTTTCCTCAGTGTAGCTACTCATCAGGCCAAAATTACCACCACGAAGTTGACAACGCCGTAAGAAATGAACAACTCATGATTCGCCAGGCTAGCCACCTAATGTCATAAGCAACTTCAGCTAGTTAAGAAACATATGTAGCCTATATTCCGCTCCTTATAAATTTTGTGTATAAAATTAACGTGCAAGGGGCTGAGCACTCCACAGACACGTGTACCTTTAGCGTAGTTGTCGGGGAGATTCCGCGTGACACAGAGTGTCCCTTTGAAAGACAGGTACAACAGAAACAGGAAGAAAGAATGAGAGAAATTTTTGCTGAAAGAATACATATATAAAAAATGGATAAACATAAAGAAGTATTCGGACGTGGCACAAGCAAGGTATTAATAAGACGCTCAGAGAAGAAAAGGAGTTGTAGTTTTACGTTTCGAGCATAGCTCTTCTTCGGAAACAGGAAGTAACAGTAAAGTTCAAGACGTAGGAGGAAAAAAGAAAAAAAATCGGTAGTAATCACGTGCTGTTACATTTTTGAAATAAATGACCCGAAGTAGGTAATGGAGAGAAAATGCTTTCTAGAACAGGAGAGTTAAAAAATGGTCTGTATGCGTGTGTGTGTGTGTGTGTGTTGTAGTGTGTGTATGTATGGTAGCATGCGTGTGTGGCAGTAAACGTAATTGTGTGTGCGCATAGTAGCGTGTGTGCGTGTGGTGGTAACTCTCCGTGTGGTAGCGTGTATGTGTGTGGTATTAACTCTGTGTGTTTGTTAGTGTCACTCTTTTCTATTCTAGGCACAAGGCCCCTAATTTTCTTTTTTTTTTTTTTGCGGAGGAGGTAGTCGATTAGATCGACCTCAGTACACAACTGGTACTTAATGTATAACCCCGAAAGCATAAAAAGACAAAGACAAAGCCTACCTCGGCGGAATTTGAACTCAGGACATAAAGACAGACTCAATAACACTAAGTATTTATTTCGCCCAGCGTGCTAACGTTTCTGCCAGGTAACCGCCGTGTTAATGGCAAATAAGTGGAAAGGTAAGCTACTATAAACTGGCACGAACTTTCCGGACAACCCAATATATAATATATACATGACAGTGGCACGCAGTATGACTGAACCCGGAACAATATGGCGGGTGTAAGCAATATGTTGATAAAAAAATCATAATTAACTGAACCGCCTGTACATTTTCTTTTACCCAAAGCCAGGAACTGCTCAGCACACCCCCTCGTACAAACCGTGTCAATTCATGCAGTCAGCATCTAAAACTTGTGTCTAATTAGTCTGAGTAACTCCCAAACCACTTTAAAATCTAAACATTATCGCCATCGATCCTGTCAACTTCTATAGATTGTGTCTGTCGATTGAGTTTGTGTCTGCTTGTTTCTGATCAACACCTCAAGACCGTTTATGTCTATAGATTTATAAATTAGAGACTGTGATTAATCTAGGCAGACAACATCTACATAATGTACCACCTATCTATGCAATTAACGTTTGATATAAGGTATCTGTGTCTTTTGTCAACAAGTAGACATTGCTAACCAGTCAGTCGATATCTGCACATTCTCTCAAGCTAGTCGATATCTAGGCCAGTCATGGGCAAACTGTGGTCCGCGAGACTTTCTGAATAGCACGCCTAATGAAAAATTACCTTGAATGCTTTTAATAGTGACCATGTCTCCGGCGGTTTGGTTCTCCAACGTTTTTAACGCATGGCAGTGGCTGAAGCGAACTCACCCGCAAGGGTAAACCTTGAACAAAGCTGCATAGCACTGTCTACTATGAATATAAATATATATCTATGCACATATATATATATATATATATATATATATGTGTGTACACACACACACACACACACACACACACACACACATATATATATATATATATATATATAAAGAGAGAGAGAGAAATAATTAAGATTCAGTTGAATTAGGTACTTACGTTGTGGCACCAAGTCAGTCCGGTATTGTCCGGAGAGCTCGAAGTTAGGTGAATAAAAAGCAAATAAGTAACAAAGATGTCTGGGTTATTTCAAATAGATGTAAAGCTTGCACTGGTCGATTAAATGGAGCCACTTGAAACAGCCGTAGCGCACTAATACCTGGACATATATATATAAGACGTGTGTAATTCCTTTGTGGAATTGTTTCTCGAAATCCATAGCATAAAGTTATAAATAATAATAGCACGTACATATTAGGTTGAGAAACCATTTTGGATCGTAAATATTGAAGACTGCCGGTGGGATACAAACCAGAATAGACATTTTCTATCCAAAAGGGATTTTCAGCCTAATATTTTCAAGCTGTTTTTTTGTAGAGTTATATTTACTTACGTTTTTTAGTTAAGAATAATATATATGTACTTCGAGAACCAATTCCCAAAATAGAATTATTCCCCGTTTTCTCGAAGATTTATGACATCAACAATATATATGCATGTGTGTGCGTGAGTATGTGTGTGTGTGTATGTGTATGCGCATGCGTATGTGTGTGTGTGTGCGTGCGAATGCATCACATAAATTATACAAATATACATATATGCATATACATACACACACACACACACACACACACACACACACACACACACACACACATATATATATATACATATATATATACATATATATACACATAAGTGTGTATATACGCATGCATCAATGAAAGTGCTATATTATTATATATGTGTATACATACGGATATATTCATGTATGTATATGTGTGTCTGTGTCTGTGCGGCAATGTACCATGTATGTACGTGTGTATATACTTGCACACAAATATATATATAT
>NC_068994.1:49328616-49331169 GCF_001194135.2 Octopus bimaculoides | reverse complement strand
TATATATATATATATATATATATATATATATATACACATATATAATTAATATCAGGGTAATAAGGAATTTTTTTTTTGAAATATCATACTACCAGTGGCCTAGCGTGTAAAAAATTAGTCAATAAACTTTATATTATTCATATAAATACAATGTACATTGAAGCACATAAAAGGTATTCGTCATAAGATTCCTTGCACGCTAGAAGGAACACCTAAAATCCAAACCACCCTTAGGGATAAAACTTCGAAGGGAATGAAAAATATAAACATTTACCATCTATCTCCTGGATCATGGTTTCAGAACTTATTTTAGCAAATAAAATATTTTGCTAGGCGAAGTCTTCATCAGCAGGTACGCCAAGAATTAAACATATAAGTACGATGCAATCCAGCATATGCTCCATGCTTATACATAATAATTTTTCAAATCTACCGCGCAAGCGCAGTTTTTTGTCGGCAACAAATAAAATAAAATAATGTCGGTGTTTCTTCGAAAATTTTCCAGGAAAATTATCAATAATTAATACCAGGGTAAGAAGGAATTTTTTTTAGAAATTTCCTACTACCAATGGCCTAGCGTTTAAAAATATTAGTCAATAGACTTTATATTATTCATATAAATACAGTGTACAGTTAAGCACATAAGAGGTATCCGTCATAGGATTCCTTATATGTTTAATTCTTGGCGTACCTGCTGATGAAGACTTCGCCTAGCAAATTATTTTATTTGCTAAAGAAAGTTCTGAAATCATGGTCCACGATATGGATGGTAAGTGTTTTTATTCTTCATTCCCTTCGCAGTTTTATCCCTAATAGTGGTTTAGATTTTAGCTTTTCCTTCTAGCGTGCAAGATGGATAGATAGATAGATAGATAGATAGATAGATAGATAGATAGATAGATAGATAGATAGATAGATAGATAGACAGATAGATAGATAGATAGATAGATAGATAGATAGATAGATATGCAGACATACACGTATATATACGTATATGCATGTGTACGTACACACAAATAAATCTTGCTTATGTGCCCCCGTACGTTCAGTATCTGGAGATTGTGACTTGACAATTGACAACAATAGAAGAACCAATCTCGGTTTGACACCTACATATAACTCTTAGAGATCTAATTAAGATCTAAAAGAATGTGATCTTCGGTACAGTCGAACGTAAATTACTGTATCAGAATGAATTATTAATTACACACAGAAATGAAGATTTAAGTACATGAATAAATAGATAAGTAACTACATGTGGAAATATATATATATATATATATATATATATATATATACGTGCGTCCGTGTGTGTGTTTATGTATGCATGCATGCGTGCGTGTGTGTATGTGCAAGGGAATGCATACACACTACACATACACACATATATATTTGAAAATACATAAATGTAAATGTATATTTATTTATGTGTAAGTATATATTTGTGTATCTATATATATATATATATATATATATATATAAACACACATATATAAATATATATATATATTTATATTTATTTTCATAAATATGTATGTACCTATATATATATATATATATAAACACACATATATAAATATATATATATATTTATATATATATATATAATTAAAACGTGACTGCACGAAAACCTGATTAATAATGATGACAATAAAATCAAGAAAACACCAAAAAAGAAAAAATGACGGCAAAGATACTTGTAAAATAAATAATATAAAATAATATTAATAAAATTTTGGAAAACACAAAAACAAACATCATGCGAGAAGAATTAATATAAATAATTTTCGAGAAATAAATACAGAAAAATATGCAAAAATAAATGAAAACAAAAGGGAGAGGATGAGAAGAGGGGAGAGTGGGAGGAGGACGAGGAGGAGGAGGACGAGGAGGGGAAGGAGAGAAGTGAGAGAGAACAGAGAAAAGAGAAGAGTGAGTTTCATTATTTCAATGTTAATAACCTTTTACATATTTCTACTTCAAGTTGAGGTTTACGTTGATGCGGATATAATTCAGTTATTAGCAACAACAACAACGACAACAATAACAACAGCGTAGTCATCAACAGCAGCAGGTACAGTAGGAGTAGCGGGAAGAAGCAGCAACAGCAACAGCAGCAACAGCAACAGCAGCAGTATTAACTCAATCGCTAACAAGAGAAGAATCAAGAAAGCAAAATGGAAACAACAATAACAACAACAAAAACAACCGGCATTATTACTACTACTACTACTACTACTACTACTACTACCACTACTACTGCTACTACTGTTTCAGAATTAATAAGAAGTTCAACAAACACTAGAAGAATAACAATTTCCTACACACACATTTATATAGACATATACATATATATACACACACACACACACACACACACACACACATATATATACGTATATATATATATATACACATATGTATATATATATACACAAACATATATATATGCATATATATATATATACATATACTATATTATATATAGATATTCAAGTTCAAATAAGTAGTTTATATGTATATATATATACATACATACATATGTCTATATAT
>NC_068994.1:49323083-49328184 GCF_001194135.2 Octopus bimaculoides | reverse complement strand
TATATATATCATATACAATATATAGAGAGTGAGAAAGTGAGAGATATAGATACAAATGTTTACGTGGCGTGTTTGCATATATATGTGTGTGAGTGTGCATGTGAATCTGCGGGTGTTTGTGTGCGCGCGTGTGTGTATGTGTGTATGCGCGTCTGTTTATGTGTATGTGTATGTATGCGTGTGTCTGCGAGAAAAATATTATGGTATGTATGCTTGTCTGTGGTTTGATATGTCTGTATTTAACCTTTCAGAGCTGACAGAATATTAACCTCATTAAAACGTTAAGTGATGCACTGTGAATACTAAATCATTCCATCAGCACATTACATTCACTTTGTGTACACACGCACGCCGACATACACACACACAGCCACATTTACAAACGCACTCACGCAGATAACCACTCGTTATTTATATAAACAGAGCCATATATAGAGAAATCTACATTCCTCTCTTTCTCTGACCCTCTTACTCTGACTCTCTTCCTCCCTCTTTCTGTCTTTATCTTTCTTTCGTCCTCTCACATACAGATACGTACATTCATTTAACGAAATGTTTATGAGGAATCTGGAGCTATTGATGACTCCAGACTGGAGATTTGTCACTTGTGCAAGGCAATGTGGGACAGTGGGAGAAAGATCTGTTTCCCAGAACATTCACAGAATCACTGCACTGTTCCCTGAAGAAGGAGAAGGTGCTGGATGTGTCACCTGAACTGAACTTTTGGGGCTTGCTGGCATGTGTTATGACAAGGGAAGACAAGCCTTGATGTAAAAAAAAAAAAATAGCATCAGAACTTTCGGAGATGGCGTGGAAGTCCTCATCCATGTACAAATGGAATGTTTGCCCAAGATCCCTTTTAATTCAGATTGCCTCCAAACCTCAACCAGATGTACGTTAGATGTTGAGAATAGAAGGACTAAATGTTACACATGAGGTAGCACTTGCCGCCTGACAGCCTTTTTTGTTCTCCTGGCACAGGAATCAAAACAGTTTCGTGTCACATTATTGTCAATGCCGCAACCATAGCAACAGCATCAACTCGACAGAAGCAACAAGTGCATTACAACAAGACCAAAACGGCAACAGAAGCAGTAATAACAAACATAACATCAGGAATATGATTGACTGTAAGATTTCCTGCCTAGATTGGATGGTTTGAGATTTAGGATACATGTGAGACCCATTCACTTCACTCATGGAAGACATCTCTCAAAACAGCAAAGGAAAAATATTCCAAGTTGCTGTTAACTGGGAGGTGGTGATGCAAGGGGACAAATACATGAACTAAGAAATAGCATCAACACTTCCGTCCTGTCTGAATACGGATAAATAGGATAAAGATCTTTTCCGTGTCTTATAAACTCATAGGGTTGGTTTCCCGGTTTCAATGGTGCATATATTCACTTCTTGAAAGAAAGCCGACCCGTCGCAGGATAACACGTTTTTACCAGCTAACTAGAAAGGAGAAACCTGAAATATAATGTTTTGCTCCAGAAAACGCGTCGCTTGGTAAAGGTAAAGGTAAAATTACCATCTCTAATCATACCGACTCATGAGGGTCGGCTTACCAGTTTCATCAATCAGGAACATTGTCAGATACTCGATATAATCTACCAATTAGGTCACACACTAGTATTCTGCAGACGGTCTAAAAAATTAATTACTTAAAAACAATTTGATTTAGTGCGTTAAGTAGGATAGCACGCACTTTACTATTACGCTTTTGTACAGTGGGCTTCCCTGGATAGTTTCCCTGGTCATGTCACTGTTTATCAAGAGATTTACTATACATGAATTTTTTTCTTATTTTTGTGAATCCAAAATCTGATATAACGACAAAAGTATTCTTTACTGAAAAGCTACAATAAAACTGAAACGTGTACACAATTTTCACTGTATTGCTAAAGAACAGACTCTTTTTCTATTACGTTCTATAGTTAATTAATTTTAATTACTTGAACTATATTTTTAACAAATTAAACTGTTTTCCCCAGCCTTTGATCAAAATTTGTCATTTAGAAAATTATTGTTCTCATTCCTGGGTGTGTAATATTAATGGAAATTACTCAGCTTAATACATCGTATATGCTACATCCACACACATATACATACATACATACATACATACATACTTATATATATATACACACACATATGTGTATATATATATATATATATATATATATATATATATATATATATTATATATAGAGAGAGAGAGATAAATATATATATAGATATATATATATGTATGCATGGATATATATATATACACATATATATAAATATATATATATGTATATGCATACATACATACATATGTATATTTGAGTGCCTGTGTGATGGTATACGTGCATGTATATAGAGAAACAAAAATATATAGATGCGTTTATATGTGTGTGTGTGTGTGTGTGTGTGTGTGTATATATACGTACATACATATATGTATACACTTATATATATATATATACACATATATGTATACACATATGTATATATACGTATATATATACACACACACACACATAGATAAATTTATACACACATACATATCTATACACACACGTACATACATCGATATATAGACATATATGCGTATACACGTATGCGTGAATCTGTGTGTGTGTATACGCGTGTGTGTGTGTGTATGTGTAATATAATTTCGGCGTTGCCATCCGCTTTGTTTCTGTCCAGTATTAATCACTTAGAAGAAAGGCGTTCTTCTTAATACTAGAGACGGTAATAATGTAATAATATTAGTTAATTAATTAAACTTTCTTAGTTTAATACAAAATAATAATCATGTATGTTATTGTCCATTTACCTATATAAGTGAATCTCAGAAAATTTCAATGTTAAAGAAAAATGAATATTCAAAAAATTATTTATTGTTATGCACAATAGACGTGGGAGTAGCGCTTCGTTTCAGTCTGTGTGTGTGTGAGAGAGAGAGAGAGAGAAAGAGAGAGAGAGAGAGAGAGAGAGAGAGAGAGAGAGAGAGAGAGAGAGAGAGAGAGAGAGAGAGAGAGAGAGAGAGAATTTCTAAAGTGGTTACTGTTCACTAAGAACTAACTATAAGTGTATAAAGAAATACATGTGAATTCAGCTGATTTCAATATACACTTTGTACTATAGGCAAAAACCTTGAAATTTTGGGGTCCGTCTTCGACTGGTAATTATTTCTCTCGATCCTGAAAGGGGGTAAGACTAAGTTGATCTTGGCAACATTTGAACTTAGAAAGTAAAAGGCCAGAAAAAATGCTGCAAAGCATTTTCTCCGGGGCGTTATCGATTTTGCCAGCTCTTCGACTTCATAATAATAATAATGATAATAATGATAATAATAATAATAAGTCATTGTTTGACCTTAACCAGTTGAGCATGTCCCTTGGTGGCTGACGATATGTGCATCTTTGATCATGAGCAGAAGTAGTGGGGGAGCATCATAACCTTGTTTTGAGAGGAATTCTTTGAGGTTTGAATAATTCACCTTTGGAAACATGGGTGTTTTGCTCAACATCCTTAAACAAACCCTATTCAGGGACCTTTTGAACGGGATGGGCTACTCGACCTGAAGAAAATTCGAACTGGGCCCCACCAGCAAGGTCATGAGCTGTTAATCTTGATATGAGATCACCATGTCACGCACATAGAAGACATTTTCCCGAGGGCCACGCAGTGGGACAGAAACCGGAACCATGTGGTTGGGAAGCAAGCTTTTTACCACACAGCCGCGATTGCGCCTATATATACATACAAACATTTATAAGTAGGTACATACGTATAAACATACGCATATACATACATACATTTATAAATACACACACACACATACACACACACACACACACACACACACACACATATATATATATATACCTACATAAATATATAGATACATACATACATACATACATACATACATACATACATACGTACATAAGCAAATTCATAAATAGACAAACATACATACATACATATATACTGAAACATACAAACGTATCCATACATACTTCAATAGATACATACACGTACAGATGCGTACATACATTGATAAACATATACATATAGACACGCTTACATACACATATACATAGACAGAAATAGTTCTTATCAATTTAAATATCTATTGCTTTTGTAGTCACGCAGACTGATCACTCCATAACGTAGAAATTATTAATATGTAATCTAATACAAACGTAGCTAGAATATAACCATAAAATACAAGTAATAATACTAGAGTAAAAACATATATTAAGAATTGAATAAAGAAATATTAGAATGAAGCCTCTAGTTCTGGTAGATACCGATTTATATATGGAAGCGAATACATACATACATACATACATACATACATACATACATACATACATACATGCATACAATGATATAGAAGTTACATAATTAGTCTCTCAGATATATCACGGGAAAAAAAATTTTCACAAAATGGTCTCCGCAAAGGAAGTTTAAAATTCAAAGGAACACAAGAATTATGCCTTCGCATCGCGGACTATTCGATAATATGGAATAAAACACAATGCGGACATACAGAATATAAGAAGACAGGCCGAATATTTTACTTATTGATGATTGCACGACGCTACATGAAACACTTGGAGAAAAATAAAAAGAAACACGTGTGGAATGAATATCGAAGCTGATATTTCATTAAATTTTATATTTCCAGAAGTGTTTGTCGCGTGTAGTTCTATCATT
This sequence comes from Octopus bimaculoides, assembly GCF_001194135.2. NCBI lineage: Eukaryota > Metazoa > Mollusca > Cephalopoda > Octopoda > Octopodidae > Octopus > Octopus bimaculoides. Next base: position 49,323,465 of record NC_068994.1, on the reverse strand, counting down.
GCATTACAGTGTATACATATATATGTGTGTGTAATTATATATATATAGGCGTAGGCTGTGTGGTAAGTAGCTTGCTTACGAACCACATGGTTCCGGGTTCAGTCCAACTGCGTGGTTCCTTGGGCAAGTGTTTTCTACTATAGCCTCGGACCGACCAAAGCCTTGTGAGTGGATTTGGTAGACGGGAACTGAAAGAAGCCCGTCATATATATGTATATATATATATATATATATATATGTATGTGTGTGTATATGTTTGTGTGTCTGTGTTTGTCCACCCAACATCGCTTGACAACCGATGCTGGTGTGTTTACTTCCCCGTAACTTAGCGGTTCGGCAAATAAGACCGATAGAATAAGTACTAGGCTTACAAAGAATAAGT
>NC_068994.1:49320847-49322610 GCF_001194135.2 Octopus bimaculoides | reverse complement strand
ATATGTGCGTATATGTGTGTGTGTGCTATACATACACGTGTGTGTGTGTGTGTACACCAACACACAAAAGTTTGTTGAAAAAATATTTCAGAATTATTTTCGTAGTAGCAACTCAATATATACACAAATGCACACACACATACCTATGTATGTATGTATGTATGTATGTACGGCGATCACGCATTAAAACTAAAATATATTGAGGAAGGCGAATTTTAGCCATTTAAAAATCCTTCAAGGCTATATCACAAGATATACACACACGGTTACACATACACATTTATGTACATAAACATCCCCCCACACACACACACACACATACACACATACATATATATACTTATATATACATACATTTACTTACACCGATATATATATAATTGCGTGTATCTACTTCATTGCCTGTCAGTCTGTCTCAATTTTTTCCCTTTCTCTTCTCTCTCTCTCTCTTTCACTCTCTTTCTCATTTTTCTTCATATATATATATATAGATAGATATATATATACATATACATATACATGCATTCAAGTAGAAACATACATACATACATTATATACACGTATATTTGCATACGTCTATATTTGAATGATCGTTAACGATTGAGAAAACTTGATTGACATTTGTACGTCTAAGGCTTCTTCGTTTTATTTTACTTTAGTTTCGCTGTTCATTAAAGAAAGAATTGAAAACATGAAGCCTTCTAACTTACTAATGCTGACACCCACGCACGTATATGTCGCGCCTTATCTCACACACACATACATATACACGCACGATATATGTATGCATGCATGTACGTACGTGTGTATGCGTATACGTATATATACAGGCGTGACTGTGTGGTGAGAAGATTGCTTCCCAACTACATGGTTTCGTATTTCTTTACTGCCCACAAGGAGTTACACACAGAGGGGACAAACAAGGACAGACAAACGGGTTAAGTCGATCATTTTGACCCCAGTGCGTAACTACTACTTATTTAATCGACCTAGAAAGGATGAAAGGCAAAGTCGACCTCGGCGGAATTTGAACTCAGAACGTAACGGCGGACGAAATACCGCTATGAATTTCGCCCGGCGTGCTAACGTTTCTGCCAGCTCACCGCCTTGGCGAGCCATGTTTCGAGTGCGTTGTACCTTGGACAAGTGTCTTCTACTATAGCCTAGGGCCGACCAAAGCCTCGTGGGCAGATTTGGTAAACCGAAAGAAGCTTGTCATGTATATATATTTATATATATACACATATGTGTGTGTGAGTTTTTGTATCTCTTTATCCTATCAACCATAACTTGACAACCGATGTTAGTCTGTTTATGTCCTCTTAACTTAGCGGTTCGGTGAAAACGACCGATATAATAAGTTCTAGGCTTACAAAGAATAAGTTCTGGGGTCGATTACTCCGACTAAAGGCTATGTCCCAGCATGGTCGCAGTCAAATCACTGAAACGTGTAAAATGAGTAAAAATTTAAGAGATATATACACTTATATATAAATATATAAACACACACACATATATATATTATGATTGACCGTTGACATTATTATGATTGACCGTTGACTGAACATTATTCAATTTTTTTTTCTCCGTGTTTTTCTCCTTGTCTCCGTATTCTTTCTGTTGAAGAGCGTAGCTCGAAACGTCAAAGACTTTCCGTATTCCCGAGCGTCATACTAATACATCCTTTTGTTATTTACACCACCTGTCCTCGTCTGTTGTTGATTTTTCGTACATTCTCCCATATATATTCTCCCATATATATG
>NC_068994.1:49319535-49320438 GCF_001194135.2 Octopus bimaculoides | reverse complement strand
TACATTTATGTCTGTCCGTGTATGTGAGTGTGTGTGTACAGGAAGAAACATTTATGAGATACGAGAGCGAAAGGAACCGACAGTGAAAGTGAGCATGAGACGCAGACATTCAGACAAACGGATCAATCTTGTCCGTTTCCATTAAACATACTAAAGCAGAATAAAGAAATTTATTTTCCCCCTGATTTACAAAAATACTCTTGCGCACACATTCACACACAGACACACACACACAGACAAATGCACACACACACATATATACATACACATATATATGTGTATGTATATATATGTATGCTTGCATGTCTTAATGTATCTATGTATGTATTATACATGTATATGCACACATAGATGTGAGAATAGACCGACGTATATATATATATTTATGCATATATGCACATAATGTATAGAACTGTTGCACGTCTCTGTAAGGAGAAAACAAAGGCGAATATATACTTAAAGACGTTCAGATACAGAGAGTCGGACAAACAGGCAGGTAGATGGACTGAGCAGCAGAGACATAGATAGATAGATAGATAGATAGATAGATAGATAGATAGATAGATAGATAGATAGATAGATAGATAGATAGACAGATAGATAGATACATTTGATAGATAGATAGATAGATAGATAGATAGATAGATAGATAGATAGATAGATAGATAGATAGATAGATAGACAACAAATGGATAATAGAAGAGCAGAGGGAGAGGTGAAGGAAATTTGGTTAATTGTGCAGAAAATATTGATCGACTCAATCCAAGACAAGTTATCGGAAATGGTTGTCGGATTCTTGACTAGGTGCCACATCATATGTATACATATATATACATAAATATACAAACACAGGTACATACATACATACGTGCATATATATATATATATATATATATATATATA
>NC_068994.1:49317595-49318089 GCF_001194135.2 Octopus bimaculoides | reverse complement strand
GTATATATATATATATATATATATATATATATATATACACATATAGACATACATATATACCTATAAAAACATAAATGTATACATTTATTATATATATACACACATTAATTTATACATCTGTATAAATATTTAAATATAGTTTTGCATATATATTAGAAATGTACGTATGTGTGTGCATATATATATATATATGCGTGTGTGTGTGGTGTATATGTGAGTGAGTGAGTGGTATGTGAGTGCGTGGCATGTGTGTGTGTGTGTGTGTATGTGTGTGTATGTGTATGTGTGTGTATGAGTGTGTGTTAGATATGTTTGGAAATGTGTGTACAAAAAACAAAAATGACGAAGAACAGCGGGGACAACAGAAACAACAACGACAACAACGACAACAACGAACAATCATCAATAATGAGAACATGAAATATATATATACATATATACACACATATATATATAAATATATATATATATATATATATATATATATATATATA
>NC_068994.1:49315849-49316620 GCF_001194135.2 Octopus bimaculoides | reverse complement strand
ATATATATATATATATATATATATATATATACATACATACATACATATATGTATGTAATATGTCTGTATATTCATGTCTGTATATTGTTCTGAGTGTATATACACGCACACGCAAATAAAAGCTATACATAAACATTAATCCAGCATATGATATTGCATACATAAATCCGTAATATGAATTTATGCGTTTGAAATTTATGTGTATACATACATATGTATAGATAGATAGATACATCGATAGATAGATAGATAGATAGATAGATAGATAGATAGATAGATAGATAGATAGATAAACGCATACACACATATATACATACATGCATTATATATATATACATACAGAAATATATATAGACAGATATTATAAATATCTATATATATATTCTATATATATACACATATATATTCTCTCTCTCTCTCTTTCTCTCTCTCTATATATATATGTATATATATGAGATATATATAGTTATACATATATATTTACCTTCTAATATGGTTAAATCGAAATATATATATATATATATATAGGTACACACACACACACACACACACACACACATATATATATATATATACACACGTATACATACATCATACATGCATATACAGGGAGAAAGAGAGCACATATGTAAATCTATTTTTCATATGTATATATACACATACAAACATATCTACATATAAGCATAAATATTTGTGTATATATATATATACATATATGTGCACACACACTCACACCCATATATATATGTGTGTGTGTGTATATATATATAT
>NC_068994.1:49309934-49314484 GCF_001194135.2 Octopus bimaculoides | reverse complement strand
ATATATATGTATGTATATATATATATGCATATACATAAACATACATACATACATACATGCATACATACATATACAATCTACGGCTGTCACTTACAAGCGAGTATGATAGGTAATTTGTCTATATTTTTCTAAACGTTTCCCGCTCCGTGCATTCATGATCAGACTGACACAAACCCGCTCGTGATACTTCAAGTCTTTCACCCTTCCGAACATCGATCGTGTTAGGGATGGAGTGAGAGAAATCTTCGCCGGGACCTATGTCAGTCGAGTAGGTTGGAGTGAAATGAACCGCTTTTGGTTACATAACCAAGTCTACCAATAATTACTGGTATAATCCAAAGCTAGTAACCCGCATGGAGTAAGTAGAGATTTCTCATTAGTTCAGAATTGATATATTCTCTTTTTCCCTTATTACAATATTGTGATGGCACGTGGTTTGGTGGTTAGAGTATTCAGATCTTGATCGTACGTAAGGTCAGGCGTTCATGCCTGGCGTCCCGTTGTGTCCTTGAGCAAGACACTTTATTTCACCTTACTGCAATCCACTCAGCTGACAATAAAACGAGTAGTACCCGTAATCTAAAGAGCCTGCCTTGTCACATTCTGTGCCAGACTGAATTTTCCTGAGAACTATGTTACGGGTACGCGTGTCTGTCGAGTGCTCGGCCACTTGCACGTTAATTTCATGAGCCAGCTGTTCAGTCGATCAGATCAACTGGAACCCTCGTCTTCGTAATCGACGGAGTGTCAGTTTTATTGTAACATTATTTTAGCAGCAATGAGGCGAGCTGGCAGAAACGTTAGCACGCCGGGCGAAATACTTAGCGGTATTTCATCTGTCTTTACGTTCTGGGTTCAAATTCCGCCGAGGTCGACTCTGCCTTTCATCCTTACGGGATCGATAAATTAAATACCAGGTGCGTACTGAGATCGATCTAATCGACTGGTCACCTCCCCAAAAATTTCGAGCCTTGTGCCTAGAGTAGAAAAGAACATTATGTTAGCAGCTAGTTATTGAATAATAAAAGTTCTTTATTCTTGGCATGTGATTACCTGTAAGTACGTACTACAGGTAAGGCCCATTAAGGCAGAAATTCATCTAGCGTAGTAACCAGCAGAGAAGAATTTCCGTCTACATTCTATATATTCTATGTCTTTGACTCTAAGAACAGTACGTCAGTATATTATCTCTGGACGAATAATGCAGCATATTTGTCTACAACGACGTATTATTATTAAGTATGATACACAAATGGCTATTTTAATCTAATACTTTTATTTTCGCATATATCGAAAGTTTAATTAGTCGGGGGCGGGTTATTTGCAACATCAAGGAATTTTAATTCAGTTTTCGTATAAGAGAGGCGATAGGTGTCTTCCTGGCATGTAACTGGCTGTGATTACAAACCGTTGACAAAGCCTAATGAGGAAGATATGTATTAAACCTTCTCACCTTCGTCTGCCTCCTATACATATTGTGATCTAAGAACAGCACGTCTATATGAGATATTATTTCAGGACGAATTCCACAGTAAATTTGCCTACCACGATATATTAGCATTAAGAATGATAAACAAATGGTTCTATTTGGTTTGATTTTTAGTCCCACATTGTAACGTCTGTTTTGTTATATCTTCATTTTAGTGTTTGTATGTATTTTCCTTTTCGCAAGATTCAAGTCTGTCTCTTTCTGTTTCATTTTGTCTTGTCTGTTGTGCTTTGTAGGAGAAGTCCACTAGTATTCTTCCATATTATAAGTGGCTATACACCCTACATCATTGCGGCCATATTTATATTCATCTTCAAGGTTACACCTAATCCTAACTTCCTTGCATAATGTTTTGACTACAAATCCGACCTCACACTTAAATAGTAAACTAACAACATTTGAGGACACTTGTATATCACATTTATTAATCGGTTATCCATTCTTCAGTGATGCGTTCCTTCTGACAAACGGCATCATGTGATACATTTGCATCCACTCCAAGATATGTGCAGTGTTTCTTGTTGGATGCTGGAAGAATATCAGGCCATTGATAGAGATGCTGCTACACAGGTTTGTAGTTCTTTGTAGTTTTTTCCTAAGCTTGAAACATTTATCTTTGCCAAGCTCCATTCCTATATCCTTTGCAACGCTCTAATCAGATCAAGATCCTTCATATCCATATTTTTAGTATATATATTTTCGGTTGTTCCATAAAATACATTATGATACGTTGTGATGCATCTTTCCTCCTGTCAGCCATTTGCATTCTCTTCAGATCCATCCAATGATCCATCGCAAGTATAAATAACATCATACAATATTCCTTTAAAATATATTCCTACTATAACTTATCCTCTTAGAGTCAATGCGATCACTTCTTGCATTTAAAATTAAAAATCGTGATCCTTGACGATTCCAGACTGTCTCTAGCTTTGAATTTTATCAGAAGTACGAGAATCCGCGAGTGCAGAACAGAATCAAGTAATTCCTTGTAACCCAGCCAAACATTAAAAAAATTCTTCCCATACCGTCGCATATCTGACATTGTTTTGTTAGTTAATTAGAAGCTGATCAACACATCTCAAATTCCTTTCTTATGAGTTATTTCTTTGGCTGAGGTGATATTGCTTCCATCGCTGTGATTGTATAGGCGTAGGACATACAAAGACTGTGTTATACATTATCTTACAGTGTATAATTGTTGGTTGGTAGTAATTTACTTAAAGTGTAGCTCTGTTCTATGGTAAATGACAGTTTCCTAATAAAAACTAATTAGGACAAAGCATGAAATGTATGCATATATGTATGTAAAGTACGTATCAAATAATGTATATATGCAGGCGCAGGCGTGGCTGTGTGGTAACAAGCTTGCTTCCCGACCACATAGTCCGGGTTTAGTTCCACTGCGTGGTACGTAGAGTAAGTGTCTTGTACTATAGCCTCGGGCCGACCAAAGCCTTGTGAATGGATTTGGTAGACGGAAACTGAAAGAAGACCGTCGTATATATGTGTGTGTGTTTCTTTCTTTCTTTGTGTCTGTGTTTTTCCTCCACCATCGCTTAACGACCGGTGTGTTGGTGTGTTTACGTCCCTGTAACTTAGCTGTTCAGCAAAAGAAACCGATAGAATAAGTACTAGGCTGAAATAAAATTAGTTCCTGGGGTCGATTAGTTCGACAGAAATCCTCCAGCATGGCCGTAGTCAAATGACTGAATCAAGTAGAATATAAAAAATATGTATCCAATATATGTCTGACATGTATGTATGAATTATATGTACATAGGTATGTAATGTATGTATGAAATGTATATATGCCTGTAATGCATGTATGAAATGTTTGTATGAACTATATGTATGTAATGTACGTTTGAAACGTATGTCTGAATATTTCTTCCTAAGCCATGTGAATTCTTCCTACAAAGAACGAGTTTGTTTTTGTTTCTAACAAAGAAATAAAGCTCCATTCCACTAACAACAAATATGACACGTTGTTACAGGAACTTCAGAAACGTCTTGCCAACTTTTACTGTTCCGCTTACTGGCTGTTCTTCTAATATGCATGTTAGCTGATCGCATTCTTTACTCAAAATCACTAGCTTTTCGACATTATCACTTAAACATTTACTGTTTGTGTATGAATGTGTGCTATTATTCAGTTTCATTTCACGATGTTCCGCCAGTAGAAAAAGAGCCGGTTTCTGACCTAGATCCAAGGTTCCTTCATTGGAATTTCAACAACATCAACAGGGTATTTTTGTATATATGCGTGTAAGATTGTGAGTTCAATTCCCGGCAACGCGTTGTGTCCTGGAGCAAGGTAGTTTGTTTCGCGTTGCTCCAGTCCACTCAGCTGGCAAAAATGAGTAGTACCTGTATTTCAAAGGTCCAGCGTTGTCCATGCTTTGTGTCACGATGAGTTTCCCTGAGAACCACGTTAAGGATACACGTATCTGTGGAGTGCTCAGCCACTTCCACGTTAATTTCACGAGTATGTTGTTCCGTTGATCGGATCAGCTGGGACCCTCGTCGTCGTAACCGACGGAATACTCCTTTATATGAACATAACATAATGTTAATATCCGAGATTATCTCCTTGTGTACAAGTCCCTTTTGATCGTTTTCGAAAAGAAAAATTCTACATTGTATTGTCCGTTCTGTGTTCGGTCGTGCGTGGCTAATAAAGAAATTTATCTGAAATTATATCACATTTTGATAACACGCGAATTCTACAATAACTATTGAATATCACTACTTCTTTTATTTCACGTTCGTTAAAGAAAACGAGCGTGTGCGTTGCATATGTGTGCGTTGCATATGTGTGTGTATGTGTGTGTTTGAGCGAGAACGGGTACGTGCATGCGCGCGGGCAAGCGTATACATTGGACAATGTATGCTTCCGTGGACGTATGCGTATGCGCTGTATGGCCATACTTTTGTAGTCTTCTTTCAAAACCTATCAATAAAAAATATCGGGATTAGGTGAGCTGAATACGAAAGTGGAAGATGTTATTATGCTTCCCCGAATATTCCCAAACCTTTATCCCGTCCTGTGACGCTGAAC
>NC_068994.1:49305708-49308182 GCF_001194135.2 Octopus bimaculoides | reverse complement strand
TTTATGTGTGTGTGTGTGTACTAAAATTAATGATATGTGTCAACACAACATTATCAAGTTAATCCAAATTGGTAAAATTCTGGGTGAATATCTGAAAATATTTTAGCTGTTGAATAACGTTAACAAAATCAAACGCCAAACCATTCAGTCATTCAACCAAGAGCAACGTCACGGAATAACTAATTTACTTCACAAAAATAAAATATAAAAAATACCATACTAATTCCTTACTTTTTTGATAATTTGGAATCTACATTGAAAAAAACAAAACAAAACTTAACATAAAAAATGAGTATATTTATCTACTAAAATAGATGACGTCACTGGATGTCTAAAGAACAAAAACTGCAGACAAGAGTTCGCCATTATGCTCAATAGATAACTAAAGAATAAAAGCTGCGGATATTAATTCTACGTAATGCTTAATAGAGACTTAGATCATTTACGTTGCAATAATCAAATACCTATTTATTTATTTATTTAATACAATGAACCCTTCTTGTGGAATTCACCTTATTATATGATAACTGAAAAATTATTATATTCAAAACATATACAACCACCGAGAACCTCACTAGATAATTAAAAGATTAAAAAAAAACAGGAAAGACAACAAAATACCTATTTATTCTTTATAAAAAAAACTCTTATATAGGAATTAACGTTATTCTATAATAATTGAAAATCTATTATAATTAATAATAGTATATATGATTATCGAAGCTTAGAAACTTAACATAGCTATAATTAATTACGTAATCATCATATTAAGCCCTTTAATCGGAATTAGCCTTATTATATAATAATTAAGTTTAAAAATTGTTATAATTAATAATTGAAATATTTTAATATCCTTCTAAACTTATGGCAACATTTTAAACTTGAGTACCTATTAAAATTCAATAAAATTAATTTAAAAGTAATTATAAAATATAATTCTTCGAAGCAAAGATCACAAGTAGAATTACCAATATTATACGATGGTGCATAACTAATTATGGACCACTTTAAATCACATTTAATATTCTTTTCCTTTAAATTCCAAATGCATTTGCTAAGATTAGTAGAATTACATTTTCTCCTATATCTAAAGGAATTAGTATGATTATAAAATCTAAATTTCCAACTAGAAGCAGAAGAACCAATATACCAATACTTACGATGTATAGTTAATACTTCACACTATATACTATATTCTTGATTCAATACTGATTTCCTAAAGTGCATCGAGTTTTGTTTACACAATTAAACATGGACTTCTTCACTTTTAAATTGCCCTCATAGTTATAAGAATTTTTACTAGCACCCGTCTGTAAAATAGGTGTTAAGTTTGGATCATAATAATTATTATTAGAATAAATATTGATACAAAGTAATAACTAACTATATTATCAGTATTTTGATCAATTATAGACTAAACCTTGTTCCGAACGAGTACCAATAACGTTAATTTCACTATACATATCAGCATTTCTACAATTATTTATACATTTAGAATTTAGATATTCTCTAATTCTCTGTTTATTTTGTGCTGCAATAATCTCAGCTAAATTTCTAGTGGCTGAATACGAAAACTTATCACTATGTCTATTAAATAATTTCCCATATTTACTTGAAGGTGGAAAATACCCAACTAGTGCTGAAAAGAACTTCCAAGGGATATTATAAGCTATTGAATATGAAAATGGAGCATTACACCATATAATACTTGTTGATCTATTCTTATTATTTCTATAAACATTTTTGTCAGTATTACTTTTATTAAAATTGAGTTTTTTTTCCTATACTACATACATACATACATACATACATATATTTGTGAAACATTGAAGAATGAAATAAGCATTATTACTTTTGTTACGTAGTTTACAAACGCTGCAATAAAAGTAATACCGTTAACTTCATTCATTGATGTTTATTATATATAATCTACGTTGCCACAGCGAGGAAGGATTTGTTGATTTTTGGTTTATTGAGATATTGAAAGGGATTCCTTCATTCAATGTTCAAATATCTGCTATCCGTGGAAATGATTCGCAAGGTAAACACCTGGATTAAATATCACAACTTACTTTATATAGCCTTATATATTTTGTGTGTGTGTGTGTGCGTGTGTGTGTGTGTGTGTGTGTGTGTGTGTGTGTGTGTGTGTGTGTTTATTCTTCGTCATCCAATGATGGATTAACTGGCCGAAAATTCGGGGTCACTGTTGACAATATTCTTGTTTAAGAATAAAACCGTACGTTACAAAAATATCGAGTAATGCATCAGATTAATGTAAACTTACACTATAACTGAACATAAAAACAAACATATCTATACATACATGCATGCATACATACATACACACACATATATATATGCATGTATATACATACATATATATATATGTATGTATGCTTATATGTATGTACGTATGTATGTATATATATTTGCATATATGTGTATACATATGTATATATATATATATATAT
>NC_068994.1:49302503-49303606 GCF_001194135.2 Octopus bimaculoides | reverse complement strand
TATCTATCTATCTATCTATCTATCTATCTATCTATCTATCTATCTATTTATCTATCTATCTATCTATCTATCTATCTATCTATCTATCTATCTATCTATGTGTCTGTCTATCTGTCTATCTATTTATCTATCTATCTTTATCAATCTATCTTTATCTATCTATTAATGTATCTATCTATCTGTCTGTCTGTCTGTCTGTCTGTCTGTCTGTCTGTCTGTCTGTCTGTCTGTCTATCTATCTATCTATTTTGATACCGGGTGCAAATCATCGTAATACTGTCAAATCTTTTCATATATTCAAATGGATTCCAGTCCGCCATATCAGCTAACATTTTCTCAAATACAACTTTATTGTTAATGCGCTCCAACACCGTTGCCTGTTCACCAATACATCAATCTGTTCCTAAATAAAGGAGACATAAAGTAGTCAAATTTAGCCCGAACACTTTGTATGCATGTCTGTAAACGGGTCTCATTTGCATTATCTCAGATTATAAATTTTTGTACAGAGTTGTTTCCGAAATCTTCCTTCGTTTTTCACGTCCCAGTGACAGAAACGTGAGAAATTATAATAGAGAACTATAATAGATAAGCATCGAAAAATAGCATCACCTTCAATATTAGCAAATTTATTTCAGAATATCAACTACGCGTGGTATAAACAACGGAAGTCCCCTTTCTCTGCCCATAAGGTACAAACACTCCGATGGAATCGCAATGGATTCCCCACTAGGGCTAGCGTTTCAGGCATTCTACGTATCCACAATTGAAAATAGTATAATAGCAAAACAAAACACCTAATATGTAGGCACGAATAAGATATACTAGCTGTGATTGGTATAATTATGGCAGTTGAGAGACTAAAGAACGGCTCAAAATACCACTCTGAATAAAAATTGAATATCCAAAATAATAAGGTTTTAAGATATGAACAAACAGAACGAAAAAGAATAACCGAAATATTACGTCAGTATATACACCAAAGCGTCAAACATGAATATAAAAATACATACATATCTATATATATATGTGTGTGTGTGTGTGTGTGTGTGTGTGTGTGTGTGTGTGTGTGTGTGTGTGTGTGTGTGTGTGTGTGTGTGTGT
>NC_068994.1:49298702-49302041 GCF_001194135.2 Octopus bimaculoides | reverse complement strand
GGGGATCGGAAGAAACGATTAAACGGTCAGATCTGATGCCCAGCGGCATTTAGAGCTGTTGTGGTTGTTGTTGTTGTTGTTGTTGCTGATGTTATTCATGTTGTAGTTCCGACCTAGTTTAGCCCTCGTTGTAAAGAAGTCGTCTATTTGGAGGAAATGGTTGCAGTTATTTAACTGTTGGTTTCTTTTCGTCCCTAAAACTTAGCAGCTCGGCATTAAGGGGCCAACAAAATGAGAACCAGGCGAATAAAAAAAAAAAACGCTCGATTGACGGTCCGGCCCATGGGCGACTGACTTCTGTTATATTATCCCCGGGTGACCAAAGCCTTCTGGGTGGATTCAGTAGCCAGAAACTATATGTGTGTGTATGTATGTATCTCTATGCGAACGTGTGTCTGTGTCCTTGTGTTGTATTTGTCCCACCCAACCACATCGCTTGACAAGCGGTGTTGGTTTCTTTTCGTCCCTAAAACTTAGCAGCTCGGCATTAAGGGGCCAACAAAATGAGAACCAGGCTAATAAAAAAAAAAAACAATAACATCTACTTTTGCGACAAAACCATTAAAAATCATATCCTAGCTTAGCCATACTTCAATGACGACTGCAACAAATAAAATATAAAAGGCATACACACACACACACACACACACACACACACACACACACACACACACATACACATATATATATATATATATACACACACACACACTCAAACAGACACACAGACGCATGCGCGCATATATATGTATGTATGCATGTATATATGTATGCATGTATATATGTATGCACGTATGTATGCAAGTATGTTAGTATGTAAATGTGGTATATGTTAGTGTCTATAACCAATCACGTAGTTGGAACGATTGTTTTTTTAAAAAAAATTGCATGCAAGGTTTGACTAATCAATCATACTGACATATGGAGCAAGAGGCAGAATCTATCTTACTTGACACTGCAATAAACATGACTAATCGAGTCTCGAGACGTAACAGACAGATTGTCCACCTATTTAATTTTGTACCTGTCAATATATATATATATATATGCATGTATGTATTTATGTATGTATGTATGTATGTATGTATGTATGTATGTATGTATGTATGTATGTATGTATGTGTGTGTGTGTATATATATATATTATTAAAGAGCTGCAAAAATATCACGAAGACTTACTCAGAGCTTCACGTTCTCGTTCGTCGGACAGTTTTGTTCAGAATGACATTGTAGGGTAGGTATGAGAGGCTGGATATGGTCGAATGGAGCATAAAACAGGTAGAGTATTTAGACGGGATCTGGGCAGTGTAAATGCTCAAGAATTGAATGTTTACTTGTCAGTGAAACATTTTGTGAAAACCTCTTCTCTTTCCTTTTAACATGTCTGGGTGCGCCATTAGCAGAAGCCATAATGTTTTCCAGAAACCTTACGAGAATGTCTACGAAAACTTGCGTTGTCTACCCCTGAAGCGTTGAATTAGATATCTAGGCAATCTGAGCTATATCTGTTTGCAAAATAATCCAAAATGAAAAAGAAAGAAAATTCGTAAAATTTGGTGAAATTTAGAAAAAAAATTAGTAGAAATCAAAATACTACGGAACGATTTGTCAACATATCCATTCACCTAAAAACAACGACAACAAAATCAAAAACAACATTAAAACTAACAACAATTGTTTCAAAATTTGGCACAAGGCCAGCAATTTCGGGGGTGGGGATAAGTCGACTGCATTGACCGGAGAACTCAAATGACACCTATTTTTATCTACCCCTAAAGGATGAAAAGACAAAGTCGACCTCGGCAGAATTTGAAAAAGCGGAAAAACGGACGAAATGCCGCTAAACATTTCGCTGCTTTAAATAATAATAATAATAATAATAATAATAATAATAATAATAATAATAATAATAACAATAATAATGATGATGATGATGATGATGATAATAGCAATCCTTTCTACCGAAGGCACAAGGCCTGAAATTTTGCGGGAGGTTCTTAATTTATCGACCCCGCAAGGAAGAAAGGCAAAGTTGACCCCTGCGCAATCTCAACTCAAATTGAAGAAGAAGAAGAAGAAGAAGAAGAAGAAGAAGAAGAAGAAGAAGAAGAAGAAGAAGAACAACAACAACAACAACAACAACAACAACAACTACAACAACAACAACAACAACAATTTTCGCAAATATACGTGTGTGGTGGGTATGTATGAATGTTTCTATGAAACATGAACATTAAATTATGTAGAAATAGTTTCATAGATACATACAGAGACAGATATGTATGTATGTGTATATATATATATATATATATATATATATATATGCATACACACATGTATTTATAAACATATAAATAGTAGATATACGTGAGGACGTGCATATTACTGCGTAGCATGTTACATAATGAATATGAATAAATTTCAATGAAAAGAGAATGCTAGTTGCAAATATCACGAACTTCATCATTGTACGATAGTGAAATAAGCATAACCTCTGTGATTTATTTTCCAAATCATGAACGTTGCTGACTGCTGCAAATAATGTGTGTGTGTATGTGTGTGTGTGTGTGTGTGTGTGTGTGTGTGTGTGTGTGTGTGTGTGTGTGTGTGTGTGTGTGTGTGTGTGTGTGTGTCTACATATATATATGCATATATAAATATTTTATACTATAATATACACGCAAATGTATATGGTCGTACATCTATATGTGAAGTCATACAAAAGGCTGTGTGTATACGTATATATTTGCTAGATAATTATCTATGTATAAACTTATATACGTTTATATGTATATATGTATATTTATATATCTATGCATATACACATATAAATATATATATATACATACTTCATACTCATACTTGAATAGGTATTCTGTATATATCCGTACATACATATACGCATACTTGCACATAGGCCATTGTCTGTGATAGAAACATACATGAATATATTAGTATCAATTTAAAGAACGCCGTATACATGTGTGTATGCCTACATGCATATATATATATATATATATATATATATATATATATATATATATATATATATGTATGTATGTATGTATGTATGTATGTATGCATGTTTGTGTGTGTCTATTGAATTTTGGATATTGATTTCAAAGTCACATACATGTAAATACACATACAATCATTAATATGCATACACACATACACTATCTATATACACACGTACATGTACTTTGTTTATATATACAAGTATATATGTCACTTCAGATCATTAAATATCGAATTACACATGCATACACTTCTACGTACGTTTACATGTAGTCACATGTATACATGCATGCCTATATATATATATATATATATATATAT
>NC_068994.1:49290252-49292269 GCF_001194135.2 Octopus bimaculoides | reverse complement strand
TATATATATATATATATATTCTGCAAAAGGAAATCTTATATAGGTGTAAATGTCTCTTCTATCATTCATTACCTGAAGAGCCACATCTTGGTGAAACAAAGTAGTTGTAAGGCAAAATGGAATATCCAGCCACAAGTAAACATGTATGCCCTGCCACGTGCCACTGAGTACTCTCATGCTACCGTTATGTCTGATATATTAGATAGTCCGGTAAGTTTTCGATACCACCTCGTATCTCGAAGATACGCCTAACAAACCTATTCGCTGTTTACATCAGTTCGCATCGAAGACCAACCTTATTTGACTCTACAATATCTACTGATTTTATCGGGGAAACCTCTCTTCCTTTTTCCATCCACCTACAATTCTTGGGAGGCTCGTGGGGTTACATTTCTCAGGCATCTCCTCGGTAAGGCCCAGTCAGAAACAAACCCCAATAGAATTTCCAGCTGGATTCCAAATCGGGATTAACAAAAACTATGGACATTATCCAACTATCTTGCCCTTGATCTATCCCTAGCTTGGCTCGTCTTGAAGAATCCGACTTGCAATTCTTCCCTGCGACATTCTAATCACAAGGTACTGGATCTATGATTTATCAGTGCAAAGTAATGGTTCAACGTGGAAAAACTCCCTGATTTTCGAGTCATGCACCCTGTCATGTACTATTACTCCAGAGATCCTTTGGTGGGACACCATTTTGGCTGCTTTTATTCCCCATCATACTTTTTCGGCCATCACCCAACATTCATGACCATAGGTGTATTCTTTCAGTTTCCGCCCACCAGATCGACTCATAAGACTGGTCGGCTCGAGGCTATAGTAGAAGACACTTGCCCAAGGTGCCACGCAGTGGGACTGAACCCGGAACCATGTGGTTTGTAAGCAAGCTACTTAAAACACAGCCACTGCTAGGCCTAACTCATACGCCTGTATATTCATTAATATTTTCAGGGAAAATGCTGACAATGACTTCGAAGTTTCGGCTTACTAGCCGTAGTCTCTCGTGGTCTTGCCTACTGGCGAAAATATCTATACTTTGCTAAAATAACCTGAGGCCGAAATACGTCACCACTTGACTTTAAATACAAACGCATTCTCATCTGCAGATTCTGTGTTGACAAAACATTTCAATTATTTGATTGCATTGGAATTATTTCCCTTACTTACTGGAAAAAATTTTTTAATATTTTTTTTAAACACCATCAGCTCTTACTTAGGAACTTCAGCTGAACTCAGTTTTAAAATTCACGTATACTGTACTCTACTGCATTTGCTTAAAATAATAATATTCACCTCTCCTCTGTACGGACATAATCTTGGTTTATTACAGCTATCGTGCATTTTCTTTAAATAATGGCTACAATTACTTCACTAATTATACAAGTTAAAATCAACGATACTTTTTATAATTGTCCTCACTCTTACTATAAATCATACAAGATTCTGCGCCTCTCTTAAAAATCAATATTAATAGCAACGAACAAAAAAAATAACAAGAACAACAATCATAATAATAATAATAGTGTTTTTTTTTCATTTGCATAGATGCCTGGAGGTAAAAATTCTAATGTATTTTTTTTCTCTCTTTCTATTCCTTGTATAGGTTGGTCTTTACAGTTGATTCCAACATCCCAAATTAGTTTCATGCCAACACATCTAAGTATTCAAATCAACCAGACTAACAAGGTTATATTGTTGTACACAGTTGTAAATAGTCTGGCGAGTTTAGACTATGGTAAAAATAACCATTTGTCTGTCTGTTTGTCTCTGTTTCTCTCTATATTTCTCTCCCCCTTTCCCTATTACTCTCCCTATCTCTATCCCTTTGTCTCTCTTACTCCTTATCGCCCTGCCTCTCTTTATCCCTTTCTCTCTATCTCTGTCTGTCTTTCTTTCTCGCTCTCAAGTTTTCTAAAATATATATGCATATACACAGTCACACACATTTATATATATTTGCATATCTATGTATATCAGAGCGTGGCCGCGACGGCGACTCGGCAGGAAGTATATA
>NC_068994.1:49284938-49288323 GCF_001194135.2 Octopus bimaculoides | reverse complement strand
TCTCTCTCTCTCTCTCTCTCTCTCTCTCTCTCTCTCTCTCTCGGTCCATCTATCTGTTGTGTGTTTCTATTTATCTCTGTCTGCCTATCTATAAACTAATCTGTATGTCTATTGATGCCTTTGGCTACAAGTCTCTATGACCGCCCATAATACATTTATCTCTTCGTATATACTTGCCTATATGTATACAGGTATGTATGTTTGTATGTATGGAGGAGGAAGATGATCGATTGACGAATGGTGGGTTGGTTGGCTGCTTAGATGGATGGAATGTTGAAAGGATAAATGTATGCATGAGAGTCTTGTATTTTGAAGTTCGTTGTCTTTTTTTAAAATTCCTATAACGCTTCGAACAAAGAAGCATTTTGTTTCTTAAGGAATCAAAATCTCATAACCACTAGATTTTTAGGCCACAACGCTTTGAATTTGTTGAAAAGTCTTATATTTTCACTGTTCAGCTCGCAGCTTTTAATTAGCAAAGTTACGATGAAATGGCTCTTTTCTTACTTTACCAGAAGAATCATTGATACCCGAAACTAATGCTTCAAAGTATTAACATAACGAAGTACCATAATCTATTACGGGTACAAACGTATATTTATAACCTGGGTAGAGATGGTGCAAGTTTCAAAATTGTGCGAGATTGTTTCTCATATTTTCTTTGTAAAACTACGACTTTCCGCGATTACAACTTAAATTTTTCGTGATAGAACCAAATACGTCAACGACTATGAAAGTGTAGCGAGTCCTCGCTTGAGATTTGAATAATAGCTCTCGAATTTTCCTTGCCTCGAATTAGAAATTAATATATTTCCATAAAAGGAAAGTGTTGCTGTAAAACGGTATTAATGCTTACGTGAATATGACTCGACCAATCAACACTTGCTTAATCTTTATGGTTAAATCGGCACTCCACAAAGGAAGTTTGCGAGTTTTGCTGCTATACAGTTTTGTCAAAGTTTCTAGAACAGTTAACAGACTAGCCAATTCAACCTTACCATCGAGTTATAAAACATCCATTGGAATCTATATCGATCGTCTCAGTGAGTTGTTCTCTCTTCTCTTTCAATTTTCTTATGTAAAGTGCTTACGTCGTACTCGACAAGCGCCCTCTTTAACTTGTCATATCCAGAACAGTATCGATTATATATGCAGTGATTTAAATTACTTGTATTACATTCGTAACATTACCCAGCAAATTATATAGAGAATATTCCTAACCAATATATTCGTTAAACGTTGATTCATTAATTTATTGGACATACATTTGTAAATACAACGATGCAGGCTAATAGCATATTTGAAAACTCAATTAAATTAAATTAATGTGGTTAGTTCACAATCTGAACAGTCCAAGAAGAATAATGACAAACAACCACATTACAGAAGCAGATATAAATTAGATTTATCGTAAATGTATTATAATCCGGGCAAAGATGTTGCAGATTTCGGACCTCTGTTAAACGGTTTCTCTTATTTTACCCGGAGAAGAGGGCGGTGAGCTGGCAGAGTCGTAAGCGAGCCGGACAAAAGACGCTTAGCGACATTTTCGTCCGTCATTGTGTTCTGAGTTTAAATTCCGCTGCGGTCGACTTTGATTTCATTCTTTTTCGGTCGATGAAATAAGTACCCAACTGAGCACAGGGGGTCGATGTAATCGACTGAGCGCATTCCCCCAAAATAGTTCACCTTGTAACAGAATTTCAAGCCCTCAGTTTACTTGAAAAATCACCGCTTTCAATCAAATATGCCAGCGGTTAAGGAAGTAAATGTAAAAATATAATATAGGCAAAGATGTTGCAGGATTCTCTTTGTCCTAAGCTCGAAGGAAATGTTAATACTCGTTGGGCAGCAGTAAAGACTTTATACAATTCCATGTATAATATTTTCTTTTCTTTTTATTTTTTGGCCTGAAACAACCATGTCAAGCCTGTTGTGTTTACTCTCTGTCAGAAGATCTCATTGGGACGTTAGTTACACCAATGTTTTCTTTTTTTCTGTTGGTTCGTGAGAAATATTTTTAATATTTGTCCCATGGCAATCCTCACCACCGTTCGCTTGTTTATTGTTTTTAGTGACGTCATACTGCATAGGAAAGTGTGTGTATGTGTGTGCGTGTGTGTGTTGTATGGATATGTATGACTATATTAAAGCGTATTTTAATATATATACGTTAGTTATAAAATATATACACACATATGTATACATGCATACACACAGATATACGTACATACATTCATACACACAGATAACTATATATGTGTGCATATAGGCACATGTATAAATATGTGAATGCATACATACACACACTCATATGGACATCCATAAATGTGTGCGTGTGCGTGTGATTGTGCATATGTGCGTGCGAGCGTGCGAGCGTGCGTGCGTATATGTGTAAGACGTTGAAATAAATGTAGTTTACACGAGGAAAGGAAAATGCCTAGTGTTCCGGCGACAGATCGAGAAAAAGACGACAAAGATCTCGGTGTTTGTTTGCATTTTAAAAATGCATCCGGAAACAGGGGTAACAATGGAGACCGGAAGTAAAAAGGGTGGTTGAAAATGAGGTGAGCGGGGACGTATCTTGCTGATGGGAAGGAATCTATGTCATGCGCAACAAGAATGCGAGACAACAGAAGTGATGGCGTGTTGTTTGTGTGCACCTACACGTGTATGTGTGCACATGCGCGTGTGTCTTGGTCAACATCTATATCTATGTCTATATTGTCAGATGGAGGGATTAGCGTATACTTTAGCCAGTTTGAAGCCTTTGTTTGAAAAGTTTTTGTGGTTCAAGGAGACATAAAAATCGGTGGGGTAAAGGCCCTGTGTTGTTGAAATAGCCGGGTCGTGCTATAGGTTGAGGAAAACGAACATTGCTAAGATAAATATTGTATAGGAGCATGTAAAATGGGCCAAACGAGTGCTCGACTGTTTCGCCTACATTAAGAGCATAGTGCAGTTAGGGTTTTAATATTGATTTCAAATTTTGGCACAAGACTCCCAGTTTCGGGGGAAGGGGTAAGTCGAATACATCGACTCCAGTACTTGACTTGTGCTTATTTTATCGATCCCAAAAAGTTGACCTCGGTGGAATTTGAACTCAGAACGTAAAGACAGGCGAAATGCCGCAAAGCATTCGGCTCAGCGTGCCACCAGCAAAATGCTTAGCGGCACTTCGTCCGTCTTTGCAATCTCAGTTCAAATTCCATCGAGGTCGACTTTGCTTCTCATCCTTTCGGGGACATTGTAATAAGTACCAATCGTGCAAACATACGAATAGAGGTATCTCAAGTTTGATTAACCCATTTTTTAAAACAAACAGTTTTAAAAAATCATATCTAATTTGACTGAAATCTGTCCGCTATGTCTATTAGCTCTGAAC
>NC_068994.1:49282096-49284207 GCF_001194135.2 Octopus bimaculoides | reverse complement strand
TAATAATAATAATAATAATAATAATAATAATAATAATAATAATAATAATATTCAAAAGATAGTGCTCATGGGAACTGCCCATATCCTACGTAAAATACTGTCTATGTGATCTCAAATTTTAAAGCAAACACATAATTTTCTTATGGTTTCTTAAACATTCACTTGAACAAAACTGTACAAATCCAAATATATGGTACCCTAGGCATAACACCTACATGAACTTCTAACTTGTTGTCTCTTGAGGTCGCTGGGTGAGACTTGGATCCAACTTGTACAAATGCAAAACAAAAGTCAAACATAAAATTATAATAATAATAATAATAATAATAATAATAATAATAATAATAATGAGCACTGGGCTCAATACCTCTGAAAAAAAAACATCTGAAAACCTTAGAGATGCCCTACAGTTTATATGTATTTGTAAAAGTCGGCATTACTTGGAACTACAAGCATATTGCGTAAAGTAGTGTCGCTCTGAGGTGTTTGTTGTGACTTGACAACCTGTACAAACCCCCGGTAGAGGTCGACACACCATCTTCAATCAACAACCTCGCGATATTGTACACTGTGCGACATTGTTGTTTGTATTTTCGTTGTTTTTTGTAGTAGTAGTAGTAGTTGTTTTTGTTGCTATCGTCGTTGTTGTGTCATTGTTGCTAGTGTTGTCGTTCTTGTTATTGCTGCTATTTTCGTTGTTGTTGTTGTTGTTGGCGCCATTGTCTTTGTTGCTATTGTTATTATTGCGACTGCTGCGATCGAAGTCGTCATCGAAGGTTTTGTTACTATCGTTGTTGTAGTCATTACCCCAGTCGTCGTTGTCATTGTTGTTGTTATTTTTCTGGTTGTTTTTGTTGTTGTGCTGTTTTCACCGATTTCATTGTTTCAGTTATTTCCACCACCCGTTTCAACCCCGTTCCACCCGTCGTTATTGTTTTTGTTGATGCTCTTTTCATTGTTGCTTTTAATACTCTTTTACTCTTTTTTTACTTATTTCAGTCATTTGACTGCGGCCATGCTGGGGCACCGCCTTTAGTCGAGTAAATCGACCCCAGGACTTATTCTTTGTAAACCTAGTACTTATTCTATCGGTCTCTTTTGCCGAACCGCTAAGTTACGGGGACGTAAACACACCACCATCGGTTGTCAACACGCACACACACATACATATATATATATACATATATACGACAGGCTTCTTTCAGTTTCCGTCTACCAAATCCACTCACAAGGCTTTGGTCGGCCCGAGGCTATAGTAGGAGACACTTGGCTAAGATGCCACGCAGTGGGAATGAACCCGGAACCATGTGGTTGGTAAGCAAGCTACTTACCACACAGCCACTCCTGATGATGACGATGTAACTTTCCCTGATGTTGCTATCATTGTTGCTGTCGATGATGATGATGATGACGTTGCTGTCATTTTGCTGTTGTTGTTGTTGTTGTTAGTCCCGCTGCTGTTGCTGCCGCAGCCGTTGCTGTTGATATTGTTGTCAACTTTCCATTAAAAAGAAAACAAAATTTGAGGATAAAAAAAGATTAACTACAATACACCTAATAAAACAATAACAAAAGAGAGACAGACAGACAGACAGGCAGACATAGAAAGACAGGGACAGAGAGAGAGAGAGAGAAAGTGGGGGAACGAGGGAGGAGCAACGACAGTTGAAGATGTCATTCATTGTGACACATCACGTGATTATCCTATAAGATCAAGACCTTCTAATCTCAGTTTATTACAAACGTTGTCGTGCTTCCTTTTAACATAATACAGGAACAAGAGCAGCGGCGACGACGGCAGGGATGGTGGTGGTAACAGTAGTGATTGTCGTTGTGATGGTGGTGTTGGTGGTGTTGGTGGTGGTGATGATACAGGTCATGGTGGTTGTGGTGGTGATCATGGTAGTAATGGTGATAGTGGTGATGGTGGGGTGGTATTGGTTGTGGTGGTGGTAGTGGCGGTGGTTGCGGTGGTTGTGGTGGTAGTGGTGGCGGTGGTGGATGTCGCGACGGTGGTGGTCTTAGTGGAGGATGTTGTTATTGTGCTTGTCTTGGTAGAGGCGGTGGTGGTGGTGGTGGCGACGCCGGTGGTTGTAGTGATGGTGTTGGTG
>NC_068994.1:49277775-49279113 GCF_001194135.2 Octopus bimaculoides | reverse complement strand
TATGCAGATGCATATAAATAATATAAATAAACATTGTTATTTATACATTTTACATGATACGTCACCATCCCTAACGATGCTTTATCCGGCATCACATCATATTACATGGATGTCAATATCCTCCTTCAAATTTTTCTCAAGTTCTCGTTATTTTTCTTCGCTTTTCATTTTGTTTTGTTTGTATTTTTTTATCGCTTTCCTTTTATTTCCACCATCCCTAACTCATCCAACCCAGTTTTTTTTGTTTCCATTCCCTTCCATACTTCTATTATCTCTCGCTAACCACCTAAACATTCTGACATATCATAAACGCCTTCACCACAGAGCAATCCCCGCTCGTTCTACAGTCTGAATCTTCTATTAAACCATCCACCCTCTCAGCGTTTCTTTCCTTTATAACTCTCTACAACCATACTTCAATATATGAGTTTCGTTCTCCAGCTTTGTATCGCTCTCGTCACTTCACCTTATTGCTCGTTTTCGTCGCCCTACATATTTCAAATATTCGCTTTCCCTTTTATTCTCTTATGTTTTCAGAGACTTTTTCTAACCCTATTTTTCTCTTATAAAATCTCGCCTTCATTCCTCTTACTCATACTTGTGTCAATCATTTTTCTTTCTTTCATTTCATTTATCTTCCCTAACATGTATTTTTTCAACCATTTTTGTTTTGATTCAAAACTTTTTAAAGATATCTTTTTTTTGCTTTCCTACATGCATCTTTCTCGCTCGGTGTAGGTTATCTTTAATGTACACACAAACACACACACACACACACACACACATGATTCTGTGAACGTAAGCGTTCTCCATGTATATGTGCGTGCACGTGCGTATTTGTGCAAATTTGTGCATGTGCAAGTGTATGTGTGTCTACGTACGTGTGTGTGTATATGTGTGTCTGTGGGGCGAGATGTGAATAGTTAAATGTGTAGCTTATACAAGTCTATACTGATATACATGCACAAATGTATGTTTATGAGCAGTTGTTTATGAGCGTATATATATATATATGTGTGTATGTGTGTGTGTGTGTGTGTGTGTGTGTGTGTGTGTGTGTGTGTGTGTGTGTGTGTGTGTGTGTGTGTGAAAAAGTCAAACACGTAAGTTCTGTGATCTTCATCTCCTTAAAAATCATATTTTGACATGGAAACAACGCCTTTAAGGTAGAATATCTACATAAACATGATGATTTGTTATCTATCAACCACACTCACTCTCACTTCCTTCCACCACCGTGTATAGTCAATTTGTTATTGTTATTTTATACATACATACATACATACATACATACATACATACATACATACATGTATATATATATATATACATATATAT
>NC_068994.1:49275053-49275823 GCF_001194135.2 Octopus bimaculoides | reverse complement strand
ATATATATATATATATATATATATATATAGATAGATATAGATACACACACATATATATATTTTTGCTTTCATAATGTCCACTGTAACAGTTCGTGTTATAGAGTTTACAACTTTTATGTTTGCATATAAATGAGTAAATCGCATTAGGCTTCTACTGAAGTTGTATTCAACAGCCTGCAGACTTGTTGGTTGGAATGGTTAGAAAAAAAATCATAACAGAAAATGAGATTGAATTAACAAAGCCGATAGAAATTCGATGTCGATATGGAAATAGTCTACGAATCTCTCTAGCCCGTTAGATAAAAACGCATAAACACGTTAGGAAATATATGACAAACTTAAAGACAACATAAACTAGGGTGAGATTTATTGAATTATGAAATACTTACCCAAATAAAGTTATCAAATACGACGTAAACGATCACCCAATCAAGTTTGAAACGAAACGATCAAAAGCAACATAGTAATAATGATGGTAATAATAATGATGATAATAATAACAATAATCTTTTCTACTATAGGAACAAGGTCTGAAATTTGGGGGATGGGGATGATCGATTAGATGGAACCCCCAGTGCGTAACTGGTACTTAATTTATCGATCTCGAAAGGATGAAAAGTTAAAATCGACCTCGGCGGAATTCGAAGTCAGAACGTAGCGATGGGTGAAATGCTGCTAAGCATTTCGTCCAGCTTGCTAGCGATTCTGCCAGCTCGCCACCATGATTAGGAGAAGAAGAAGAAGAAGAAGAAGAAGAAGAAGAAGAAGAA
>NC_068994.1:49272792-49274271 GCF_001194135.2 Octopus bimaculoides | reverse complement strand
TTTTCAAAAAGTTTTGACGAAAATTAAAAAAAAAAAATAGATAATCAGTTTTCTCGAAATGTATGAAGGGAATGACCGCTGAAATGTTGTGATACTATGATTTAAGAAATTTCTTGCGAACTGTTTCGCGCATAAATCTACTGCATCTAGTATATATGGACCGAATAGTTGGCAAAAATATGAACTATCGAATGTCTTCAAACAAATATCGATTGAACCTGTGGGATTTTATCTTTTTCTTATTTACCTTGAGCAGATCATTGCCAAAGTCCAGTGATCTTCGAAAGTGCACAGTCGTGTCATCATCAATATGACGACACCCAATAGGGAAGTCTAGAGTGTTGATAGAGATTTAGGAATCGTATATATTCTCTTTGTATTGTCAGGTATTTCTTCCTCAAAAACGTACACATTATTTTCCTACTTTCACACAGCAATTATTTCTTTTCGTGACGGCCCATTATTTTAAGTCCCAAACTAAGATTAAGCTCAGAAACGCTTCCAGACGATTTACTAGACTCTGATTTCTGTATTCAAATTCGTCATTCAAAGGGGAACAGCATGTCAGGAAGCTGTAAGGTTTCGCTACAGTAACGAGAGTCTTTGTGTTAAGTAGCTGCATTTATATCGTCCGAAGATTGATTGAGGTTTTAACTCTGTCATAAAACTATTAGCAACGATGTGTCAATTCATACATTGAATATACCAATATACACACACATTATGTATATGTATGTACACACAAACACAAAGACAGACACACAGACACACACACACGAATACACACATACACTAACACATACATAAATGCACATGTATATATATATATATATATATATATATATATATATATATATATATATATATATATAGAGAGAGAGAGAGAGAGAGAGAGAGAGAGAGAGAGAGAGATAGATAGATAGAGATATAGATATATACATGCACGTGACCCGGTTCATCTCTTGAATGGCATTTACTATTAACACATTAATCTCAATTTATCTATCGCCATGTTAACAGTTGCATACATTTGCTCAGACAATGGCATTCATACATAATTCCTGCATAAATTTATACATATATACACGTGTCTGTGCGTGCGAATGTGTGTGTGAGTGTATATGTATATATTTACGTAGGTATGGGTATGTGTATAGTTATGCTAATATATATGTATATATATATATATACATAATACAAAGAATATATATACATGTATACACACATATATGTACATACTTACATCTACATGTGTATATACATGCATATCAGGGTACAGGACGTTAGAACAATAAACTACAGACAACGGAACGAACACATAGGAAAACGGAAAGCCCCTTGGAATATCCCTTCATCAGCTGTCTCTATTCTATCTAGACGTTTCGAAGACCAGACAGGACGTACTCTAGAATAGTCTCTTCCTGAGTAGTGGATCAACCAACTACACAGAGGATTCCAAGGTGGCAAACACAAACCAAG
>NC_068994.1:49271267-49271717 GCF_001194135.2 Octopus bimaculoides | reverse complement strand
TATATATATATATATATATATATATATATATATATATGTACGTATGTATATATTATGTATATATATGTATATATATATATGTGTGTGTATATATATATGTATGTATGAATATATATATGTACATATATATATGTATGTATATATATATATATATATATATAAACGTGTATAGCTATTCACATACATACATGCATATACACAGAAACACATATATGTGTGCGTGTGTCTGTGTGTATGCACGTATATCGTTATTTAACTTATGTATGCACACAGACACACACACATATATACATGCATACATTTATATATATATATACATATATATACATACATATCTATATATGTATGTATGCA
The DNA here is from genome assembly GCF_001194135.2 of Octopus bimaculoides. Lineage (NCBI taxonomy): Eukaryota > Metazoa > Mollusca > Cephalopoda > Octopoda > Octopodidae > Octopus > Octopus bimaculoides. The sequence goes on along the minus strand of NC_068994.1, from coordinate 49,271,363 downwards.
TGCATGCATGTATGTACCTGTCTTCCTCTTTTGTTTTCTGTAAATTTGAAAACTGTTATATATGCATATATATATATATATATATATATATATATA
>NC_068994.1:49269276-49269467 GCF_001194135.2 Octopus bimaculoides | reverse complement strand
ATTTATTATATATGTAATTATAAATGTATAACTGCATATATGTATATATATATGTGTGTATATATATACATGTATATATATATATATGTATGTATGTATATGTATATACGTATATATATATATGTATGTATATGTATATACGTATATATATATATATGTGTGTGTGTGTGTGTATACATATATATATATAT
>NC_068994.1:49264965-49269266 GCF_001194135.2 Octopus bimaculoides | reverse complement strand
ATATATATATATATATATATATATATATATATATATATGCATATACTCTATATATCGTTTATTTAAATAACTGTATATGTGTGCGTGTGTAAAAATGTGTCTGTATGTATGTCTGTAGTACTATCGATAGTTGCACACGCACACACACACACACAGACACACACACACACACACACACACACACACATACACACATACACGCATGCGTGCACACACTCATGGCTATGAAGCTTTTTTATCTTTCTGTAGAGTATATTATTTCTTGTTAGGCTTTATCCATTTCCTATTGAGGGTTTCTGTTTTTGTTTTTGTTTTTTTATTTCATCTGATATTGTTCTTCGTTTGTTCTACGCACACATCTACCTACACCTTTCACTCAAAGATATTTATCCACACATTCACATACAAATGATTGCATATTTAGATTGAAATGTAAGTACATGTGTCACTCTTACCCTTCTCACCTTTCTGTCTTTCCCCTCTCCCCTTTTCTCCTCCTCCTCTCTCCCTCTCCCTGTTTTGCTATATCCAGGCTCTCTCTTATTCCTCCCCTCTCTCTTTTCCTCTTCTCCTCTCACTCAATTCCTCTTTTATGCTTTTTACCTCTTTACTCTTTTCCCCTTCTTCTCTCTGTCTCTTCCCACCTCTTCCCTCTTTCTTTTCGCCCCTCCTTGCTCCCTCTCTCTTTGTTCATTCTCCTCTCTCTCTCTCTTTTCCTTCTCTCTCTCTTTTCCTTCTCTCTCCCTCTGTTGTACTCTCCCCACTCTCTCTTCCTTCTCTCCCCTCACTCAATTCTCTTTCTTTGTTGTTTTTACCTATCCTCCTTTCCCTCCTCTTCTCTGTCTCTCCCCAACTCTTCCCTCTCTCTTTTCACCTCTCCCTTCTCTTTCTTTTCATCTTGCCCTCTTCCTATCGTTTCTCCGTCTTTCTCTTATTCTGCCTTTCTCTCTAGTTACATCGATGTTACTCTATAACGTATTGTGTACTTACTTTAGTATTCAATTGTTATTCTGTTATTAAGGTTGTAGTTTAAACTGCAATATTTGTCGAGTATATGTTCTTATATTCTATTACGCTGCTTTTTGTTATCATTATCAATTATTTCAATAAGCTGCAGTTGAGGCTTTTGTTGTTTAGCTCCCGGGTCAGATTAATCAAAGGTTTTCCAACCACAAGCATTCCATCGTTTTTATATATGTAGAAGTACACTTTTCAAAGAGTTCTTCAATTTTTGCATTGACAGAATGTGATCTGAGGTAATTTAGTTGCTATTGCCATGAAGTGCAGTTATCACTCTGAGCCTCAGTCGATACCTTATTCATATGATATCACCATGTTATGTTATCAACGTGTGGTGTTGCTGTAGATACTAACTCTTCATTGTTAACATTTCATTATGGGTTATCGTTATTTTGTGAGAATAGAAGATTATATATCGTGTAAATCTTAGAATATGGGATTAAATGGAATGGAATAAATAGAAACAATATCGTTAAATCTTAGGTTTTTGTTGGTGAGACGATACTTCGCTTTGCTCCTTTGTAATAAATAAGACAAGGAGATCACAGCAAGAATTAACAAAGGAAAAGAAAGATAATCTTTTGTAAAAGACATTTTAATATCACTTTCACTCAGAGACACTCCTTCACATGTTACGATGACTCACGAAGTCCTGTTCTTGCTTCAATAAATTGTTGGATTCTGAGATGAAATGAGTATAAAATATTTTCAGGCAATCTCAGAATATCTCAAAATATGGGAATAAAGTCTAAGAAGAAGGGAATCATGTCATCATTCTTTCCGTTGTCTGTGTATTCCAGGTATAGGAAACCTTTATGGAGAAGTAGGCCACGTATGACAAGGTTACTAAAAAAATCCAAGGTAATCTTTAGTTGGCGTACCATTCACAAATTTCCGCGAGTCGCAGTTTGCCCATCCCTAGATTCTTTCTACGACTAACTAGATGAAAGTTTCTTCACCAATGGCATCCAAGAACTGCAACACCGATGGAAGAAGTGTGTAGACCGCAAGGAGACCTATGCTGACAAATAAACTTCATCCGGTCACATTACGTTAGTATATCTTGCTCTACCTATGAACTCTTAAGCTGACCCTTGTACGCATGTGTTTCTCCACACTGAGTTATATTCTGCCTGTCAGAGTAAAATTCATTTCTGATCGTCAATCATCTCCCTTGATGTCCATGTTCCTCATCAAGAAGTAATTATTTTACTTCGATTAAGAAATATATCTCTTCAGCTATTAACCTTTCTTGTATTTTCCACAGAAAACAGTACACGAATGACAAGCGAGTTCTTAAAAATAATTCGGTAACGTGAATTGCTATAATGGCTAAATAAATCCGACGTTTCAAGCATTTGTCATCCTTTTGAGAGAAAGAGAAAGGATATATAGTTTTGCCACCAAAGTCACAATATTCTTTTCTACTCTAGGCACAAGGCCCGAAATTTTGGGGGAGGGAGCCAGTCGATTAGATCGACCCCAGTACGCAACTGGTACTTAATTTATCGAGCGCGAAAGGATGAAAGGCAAAGTCGACCTCGGCGGAATTTGAACTCAGAACGTAAAGACAGACGAAATACCGCTAAGCATTTCGCCCAGCGTGCTAACATTTCTGCCAACTCGCCGCCTTATCACAGTCACAATATTGAGATATGCTAAGACTTCAGTTGCTCAATTACTCACAGTAACAGAATCCTATGTTTCAAGCAGTTCGCCTCCTTCTGAGAGGAAATGAGAATACATAGCTTTCTCGCATTCGTCACAACAGTTGTCATATGTTAGGCTTGTAGTTACTTAGTAACACACAATAACAGAATCTGAAGTTTCAAGCATTGCCCTTTTTCAAAGAGAGAGAGAGAGAGAGAAAAAAGAAAACGAAGATATAATTTTGGTTACAACATGGTGGACATATTATGGAACAGTAGTTGCACATTTCGCCCCTTTCGTCTTATTCTTTACAACAACAAAATCATTCTTTCTCTAGCAGATCTAAACTGGAGAAACATACCTATTGATTTCTACATATCAAACATTCGTGTCCTACAGTTTCTCTGTCATAGAAATAAATAATTCCATTACTTGTCATCTTGAGATAAATTTTATTCGCCAATGCAATGTTTATATTATAGCTAACGTCGCGCCATAATTCTCAATGTTCATTCAGTTCAGGTGTTTTACATTATATAGCTGACCCATGAGCGTTGTTATTTGTCGATATCTTGATTTTTGTTTTATTTTATTCCTCGATAATTGATTTTTTTTTTCATTATTTTTTTTTATTTTTCATTTTTTCTTTTTTTCATTTCTTTGATTTTTTTTTTTTTTCTTTCAGAGCGAACAAAATATCAGTTCTTTATTCAAGAAACAAACTGTAGGAAACAAGCCAACCAAGACTAAAGAATTTTTCCTGACCTTTACACAGTTATTCTTACAGTGTCTCGCTGGTATGCAATAGCATATCTGATTGAAACTCACACGCAGCCACAAAGGCACATTCACAGATAGACCTATATAGATATATACTTACATGCATAAACACATACACATTATACACACATATATTCATTCATACGCTATATGTGTGTGTGTGCGAATATGTTTAAACACATGCATACATACACGCATTCATAGATTTACACATAAATTCATACATAATATACATTGCATAAATTCATACATACATAAATACATACACACATAGATAAATACATACATTCATACATATATATACATAAATACATACATACATACATTTATACCTCATACATACATATGTATACACATACATATATACATGCACAAATATATACATACGTACGTATACACATACATACATACATACATACATACATACATACATACATACATACTTTGCATCGCATTAACATCACATTTCATTAGTATGAGTTGCCTTAAAACTTCGATTAAACATGGCGCTTGCCGAAGAATATTTGCAGAGCATTCGAGTTGAAATGTGAAGATGTGAAACATGTTTGCCCTCAGGAGAACTGGCCTTACGCTGTACGGTATTTGATAGACTTAGCCACATTCACGTGGCCATGTCTTTGCTGAAGACGAAAAATCACGATGAATCACTGTGGCGAGCAAAGGGCAGAATGCATCATGTTAGCAAGTGACAGTGAAGAGGAAATAATTCCATTACTTCATGCCGAATCCTTCAGAGGGCGAGAGAATGAGGAAGTTTACAAATTGATGTAGTAGTAGTAGTAGTAGTAGTAGTAGTAGTAGTAGTAGTAGTAGTAGTAGTAGTGGTGGTG
>NC_068994.1:49262643-49264539 GCF_001194135.2 Octopus bimaculoides | reverse complement strand
AAGACTACTGGAAAGACTAATGAAAGAACTATATGGAAATATTGTTTGCCCTATTCCATCTTTTCACTGGTAAGAAGCTTGCTTACCAACCACATGATTCCGTTTTCAGTCCCACTGCGTGACACGTTTGGTGACTTCTACTATAGCCTTGCACCGACTAAATCCTTGTGAGTGGATTTGGTTGACGGAAAAGAAAGAAGTCCATCCTATAAATGTGTGTGTGTGTGTATGTCTTTGTGTCTGTGTTTGTCCCCTCATCGCCACTCGACAACCGGTGTTGGTGTTTTTGCGTCCCTGTCATTTAACCGTTCGGCAAAAGACACCGATAGAATAAGTACCAGACTTGACAAAAATAAGTACTGGGGTCGATTGATGCGACTTAAATTTCAAGGTAATGCTCCAGCATGGCCGCAGTCTAATGACTGAAACAAGTAAAATATAGGAGATAAAAGATAAGGAAATATACATATAAACCTAGAAGCTTCCCTCACCCCTTAATTAGCATATCCACTACCTCATCCCATAAGTAGTCAATCTCGATCTTTCTCTCTCAACCCGTAAGCAGCCATAAGCAACAACAATTTCCATTCCAACAACCACCTTATCTATACTATTTTCTCCTTCATTAACCATTCAGCTCTCCATTCCGCTCCACTTATTTGTTAATTGATTGTCGCTTGTGACACAACTTCATGAATGGTGGTAGAAGTTTCGGCCAGAATTTGGGGACTTTGCCAATCCTAATTATTGACCATCAAGCCTGTCCAGTCGCTTGCAGCTTTTAGAACCTTGTTTATTCTTTCTAATTATTGTCAGCCATGTTTGCGACGTCTATTCTTTTCGTTTCTTTTTTTTTTCTTAGCTTTGCTTTGTTTTTACGCTTCGAGCCTTTGTACTTTTATATAATGCTAAATATCCTAGCATGGTCAGACATCCGGAGACATGGGTGCACGCGTGGCTGTGTGGGAAACAAAATTTGGCTGTTAACCATGTGCTCCCTTGTTCAGTCCCACTGCGTGGCACCTTGGACAGGTGTCTTTTAGTATCTGTGGTATTGAGCAGAATATTTGCTGTAGCCCTACTACTACTACTACTACTACTACTACTACTATTATTATTATTATTATTATTATTATTATTATTATTATTATTATTATTATTATTATTATTATTATTATTATCATCATTCCTTTGCCTTGATTTATACAAACTGCACCGAAGTCTCAATCAGAGGCGTCAGTTGACGGCAAGCTTTTGCATCTAAAGATGTCAACGAATGCGGTGTCATGCAAACTGTAAAACAAAATTTGATGCCTCTGTTTAAAATGAAAAGAAACAACCCTTTATAAATTATCCATCACAGATTAACAGTACATTTACATGAAGAGGAATTTATCTAAACTGGGTGAGGTATCCATAAATATGATTTTTGGCAACTGATTTTCTCAATAAACAATACACAATAACGTTATTGGTTGGTAAGTTCGGGATTATACATTTGGCGTTGCTGTGTATTTGGATGGGTACTTCTATAAAGGTTTCGATTAATCCCCTCCGCCCCCCCCATTTCAATAGTTCACATTTCAGTTATTTTTCTCTGCTCCTACTTCAGTTTTACCTCAATATCTTGTATTTCCTTTTTATCACGTGCGATGTGTTCTATAACATTTTCACCGTGTTCTGAGAGTTCTTTCTTCTGCACGTAGTCGTTTGTGTTATGCGGTTTTCTTTTGTACACTTTTATATATTTTACAGGTGGTCGTTTCTGTTCTGTCAATGTCTTTGGTTTGGGTGGAACTTATCCGTTCTGAGTGCAGTCGGACGTGTATATATTTTTTTAGATATCTTCTTGAGTGTATGCTTGTATGTTTTCTGTGCGTTGCTCAATATCTGATA
>NC_068994.1:49259841-49262610 GCF_001194135.2 Octopus bimaculoides | reverse complement strand
CATGACTCTTATTCATTCGATACTGTGTTAGAGATATATTTCTTTCCTCAATTCTTCTTCGCGTGTTTTTCTTTCTCCATAAACTGTAAGTTTCTTTTGTAACCGTCATGTGTATTGGATATTCTATGGATGGATATATAATGTGTGTGTGTGTGTATATGTCATATATATATATATATATATATATACACACACATATATAGATAGATAGATAGATAGATAGACTTACTTGGAAATGAATCATTTGTATATATATATATATGTAATATACATTTATATATACATACACTACACCACAAAAACACACACACGCACACACACACACACACGTATATATATTTGTTTCAAATGTTGGCACAAGGCCAGCAATATTATTATTATTATTATTATTAATTATTGTTATCGTTATTATTTTTATTATGATTATTATTGTTGTTGTTGTTGTTGTCATTATCATTATTATTTTTATTATTCTTATCATTATTATTATTATCATTATTCTTATCATCATCATTATTGTTATTATTATTATTATTTTATGTTTTTATTACTGCTACTACTGTGAGAAAAGCACGTCGAACAGAATTGAAACTTCAGTTTCGTTTCAAGCTCACATTAAACTCATTCCACAACACTCATCGCACAACTTGGCTGGCGGATATTGTCTTTATTACGACCATTTGATTTATTAATGAACATTGTTGAACTATTTTTTAAACAGCGTTGGCTTTAATTTTTAACTGCGCTTCGATTGTTTTGTATTGTTTCTCTTTCGTTTCTCTTCAATTGCTTGTTCGTTATTTAAACAATATATTTTGTGCGCAATAATCACATGGAATGCATAAAATATGTATCGTTTTCACTGACTGAGAACACTTACAGCATCGCTGTCCTCGAATTTATTATTGTTTTGGCTGCTGTTGTTATTACGAGTAGTAGTAGTAGTAGTAGTAGTAGTAGTAGTTGCAGCAGCAGCAGCAGCAGTAGTTGCAGTAGTAGTAGTAGTAGTAGTAGTAGTAGTAGTAGTAGTAGTAGCAGAAGCAGCAGCAGCAGCAGCAGCAGCAGCAGCAGAAGCAGAAGCATCAGCGGCGGCGGCGGTGGTAGCAGCAGCGGCGGCGGTAGCAGCAGCGGCGGCGGCGGCGGCCACGGCTGAGGTGGCGGTAGCAACAGCAGCCGCAGCAGAAGTAGTAGTAGTAGTAGTAGTAGTAGTAGTAGTAGTAGTAGTAGTAGTAGTAGTAGTATCATTATCACCATCATTGAAGCGGTGAAGTGGCAGAATTGTTAAATCACCAGACTAAATACTCCCTAACATTTTATTCCATCTTTCCGTTTTGAGTTCAAATCACGCCGTGGTCGACTTTGCCTTATATCTTTTCGGGGTCATTGAAAAAGCTACTAGTTGCGCACTGAGTCCATATAATCGACTTCTGCCTCTCGCAAATTTCAGGCCTTGTGCCTATGGTAGAAAGGATTATCGTTGGTGTTACTCTTGCTTTTGTTATCATTATTACCTCCGCCTTAGCGAAGGCGGAGTATTGTTTCAGTCGTATTTATTTCTTTGTCCGAGGACAAGATATCTCAAGAACCGCTGGATGGATTCGGATGAAACTTTCAGGGAATCTGCAGAAATTATTTGACGGTAATCATTAGAAGTTGTCACAAGAAGTTATCCTTTGTTATCAGCCATATTTTGAACGAGGTAGTAAGTGTGGGACGTAACGAAATGGGATTATTGGTTGCGGCCGGATACAGCCGATTTGGTACGGTTGACTGTACATTGAATCTGTTTTAGTGGCAGTACTTTTTGGCACTGGAGGTAAGCACACATGCGCGCTCACACATAAGTGCACGGAAATATACGCTTACACATAGAGAGAGTGAGAAATGAAAAAGAGACATTAGAATTCATTAACTGAATGCGATTGATGTAAACATTTCCCCTCTCCTTATACACATAAGGAGTATTATGCTTACACACATAGACTGAGAGACGGGGAGAGAGAGAGAAAACGAGAGAAATATTAAAGCGACTGATGTCCAAATATGTCAGCGCCGAATCAGCGATGCCAAAAAGGCGGTATCGAAACGGCTGTGTTGCAAACATCTCATAACAGCCACGGCAATCCTTACATTCTCTTGACAAAAGACAAGATGGTGAGATGATCTCATCCGCTGCGTGGATCTACATGGCCACGACTGGCCAGAGAAAGATAGCAGAGGAAGAAGCCCTGCGAGAGGCTCTTCCCTCACGAGTTATGAACCTCTGGATACCAAATTCTTGTACTCCATCAGTTTATCCACTTCCATCCGGGTCATGTTTTTCTCATCGAAATCATCATAATGTCTAACAGAAATTTTGATATTTTGTTTTATCAAGCTGATGAAAACTATATTTAGACGGTCTGCTTTGATCTTTTGGTCAGCCTGGACAGACAGGTCCCAGATGCTGAGAGTCAAGTCGTTGTCATGTAACATGTCTGGTACATGTTTATACTGCTTTTCAGTTTTGTAACCTTTAAGTGTCGGCACGTTGCCCAATGGACAGAACTATCCACACGTTCGTGTCTATGAAGATACACGAATTTGGCAAAGACTGGCTAAACCGGAAATGATGTAGAGAAGTGTCTCATTGTACTATCTGCACTTGGCGACAGTATCCGTTTTCATTATTATTTTATTTTGGTAATTATTTTTGGTTTGGCATTGATCTTTTGTGTAACTAAAACCAGAACTTAGGTTTCTGTTTGTAGTCCAGACCTTTTTGAGCTG
>NC_068994.1:49255309-49256439 GCF_001194135.2 Octopus bimaculoides | reverse complement strand
TATATATATATATATATATATATATCGGCAACCAGACCTACGTACTCGTACATATGTGCGTAACTGTATATTCATATATCTTTATGTACGCCCGAATCATTGTTATACGTATATATGTGTATGTGCGCACGTGTGTGTGTGTTTATGTACGCATGCATGTATATCTCTGTATATGTATGCATTTATATAGCATTATATACGTACGCACATTGTATGCGTGCACACGCGTATACATACGTAGAGATACGTAGCATGTGAATGTACGCGTTTATATATGACGAAAGAAGCACAGAGAGAGAGAGAAAGAGGCCGCAAAATGGAGATGAACATATAGACGCGTAGATATATTATAGATGAATGTCTCTGTGCAAGTTTGAATGTGTGGAATTTGTTTACTTACACATGGGCAATCGCATACTAAATGCAGTGAAATGACACAACAGTTAATTTCTTCCCTACTTATTTAGCAGCATATGCAATACGAGAACGAAATTACACAAATGAAATTCATACACACATACGTTCGGCTTTACCTGCATAAAAGCATTTCCAAGACATATTCTGCAGTTAATGTAAGCCTAACCCGTAATAAGTGAAAGAAATATATGCACAACTGATCACCATGAAGGCAAGAGGAATATATGGTACAATAGCATGTAATTGGCAGAATGTTCCCGAAAATGCTTTTGTTATGTATATGTTTGCATGTATTTACCTTACTGAAAAATGTTGTTCAAACACAGATGCATGGAACGATATATTTAAGCGAACACATATGTTCATGTGTATAAGTATTTGTGTGCGTGTGTATATATATATTACTCATATACTCATGTACGTATATATGCATATATTCTTATATTATTTGTATTATATATAAATATATATATTCACTTATTTATTTATTTATATGGGGGAGTCTGTGTGTGTGTGTGTGTGTGTGTGTGTAAGGTATGTATATATGCTAGCATTATTAAAATTCTAGGTAATGCATGTCAATTTATAATATAGCAGCTATACTTATTTATCAGATGATATTTAAAAAAAAAATAGCAACCTATAAATGAATTTATTTGTACATTTGTGCATATGGGTATTTCTGTACATGTGTGTGTATGCATATAAATATA
>NC_068994.1:49252884-49254703 GCF_001194135.2 Octopus bimaculoides | reverse complement strand
AGATAGATAGATAGATAGATAGATAGATAGATAGATAGATAGATAGATAGATAGATAGATAGATAGATAGATGTGTGCATGAATATATGTATATATACACGCGCTGGCATGTATGAATTTATCTAAATCATATATATATACATATATATATATATATATATATATATATATATATATATATATATATATAAATATATTTCTATATATATATATATATATGTACACACGCATATATATATATATATATACATAAACATAGGTATTTTTGCATGCATCATGTTTGTGTGCTTGTATGTGTACGTGTGAGTGTATGTGTGAGCATGCATATCTGTGTATGTGTGTGCGTGTGGGGGAGGGTGTAACATCAATATCCAATTTCGAATTGTTGAAGAAATATCTATTTAAATGAGTAAGATGTTTCAAATTAACCATAGATTTTCATACACTATGTCGCATCATTAGTTTAATGCCTGTGAGTAATGTATCATTCCACTACTGCAACTCACATTTGAAAATCTCTTTTTTGCATATATAATATATAATATTATATATATTATATTATATATGAGAAAAATGGCTACCATTTACGTATGTATGGCAGCCATTTTTCTTCTATCAAATTTTGACTTTTTAACAACGACTACAGTACAAACCGTAAGAATAACATTGAAAATAGATATCACATTTACACGAAAAATCTATCGACGTTTAGGGATGCATAGAAATGAGTGAAGGTTACAAGGTATTCAAAACATAGCTCAGAACCATATTTAAGCAGAATATTCAGCTTTACTTTGGTGAACTTCTACATAAACAGAAAATTATGAAACAAATATACATGCATGTATATTAACATACATTTATAGCTGTCCACTCGTGAGCTACCAATAAGAACATTGTGCACATAAACAGCAATTCCTATGCAAAATGCCAGCTATGTCTGCAGAATTTTAGGTTCAGTAAGGCTTGCACATTTCATAGGCCCTTTCTCGCCTATTGATTATGACCCAGAGATTAGCCGAGGCAAGACAACTAGTGCCAGTATGGGTTGCAGGTTCGGGGATGTAGAAGCACATGATCTCGGTCGCAAGCAAAAGATCCCTTAAATATTCAATACCATTCCTTGCATATCCAGTTTCATATCAGAGTGACCTTCACCTGACACATGGTTTAATATAAGCCGAGGACTGCCTTAATTCCAGTGGCCTTCTAGCTCATCGGACCCCAACTCGGAGTTTCTGAGGGCCCGGAATTTCTTAGTCATTTTCCTCTTAGTGTATAATTACGTATGGATATACACACTTATATATGTGTGTGTGTGTGTGTGTGTGTGTGTGTGTGTGTACATACGCAGTTAGCAACGTTAGCAGCATCATATTAAAATAACAGGACGCCGACTATTTGTGACACCAGTTGTTTGTTAATCACTAGTTTCTACATCAATAGAGGCTAAATTTGTCTGAGCGTGGATGCCTGCTACTGATGATGTGCAATGACTCAGAAATCCAGATTCATCAGTTCTACTCTTACAGCTAGGCCATTTTCGTGCACTAGTGATATTTTTCTGAGCTTTTTAACACTATGCGTTTATACGGAATGCATTCTCAAGTCAAATTACACAGTTGCCAAATCAGATATACAGAATGCTATATGCATACAGATGTCTACATTCATACATGCATGCATACAAACATGGGTTTATACATATGTAAATATGTACATATACACATGCATTCAGATACATGCATAGACACATAATACATATATACTTATATACATACATTCACGCTTACGCCTATTCACACATATACATGCACAC
>NC_068994.1:49250469-49252617 GCF_001194135.2 Octopus bimaculoides | reverse complement strand
TGTATACGTACATATACGTATATACATATAAACCTACATACATACATACATACAATCACATGCATACACAAACATATATACGTACATACGTCCATATAGTCCGTATATAAGTACATACATACATACACCATACATACACGCACATACACACATACAAAGACACACACATACACACATGCATACATACATACATATAAACGTGCATTCACACATATATACACATACATATATACGTGCATACATATATACATAAATACGTACATAGATATGCACAACATACATACATACATGCAACTTATATAAATACATACATACACACATGCAAGGAGAATTTTACGAAACTGCCACTTACAAAACCCATCACTTCTATGACCATCGTTTGATTATAGATTCCCAATCTTACCTGTAATTATCGATCTACAAGGATACGCTGGCAAATGTTAAAAGCTGCATTCCTTGTAATTTGTGGTCTTCGCACAGGCACAGCGCTAATTAATACTTACGGTGGTAATTGACGCCATCACAAACCGATGCTAAACAGCAGTAAGCCTTTTCCAAGTCATTCCTTGTGGCTTAGCCATGGCGCATATATTCGAGGTCGCTCGTCCTGCTAAAAACAGTAGCGAAATCTTTCTTAAATCAAACTTTACAGCTTTTGAAATAAGTAAAGAAACATTATGAAATATGTAAACTGATATGTAATCTGAAACATCTGACGTGATGATCACGCCTGAGACGTCCTTAGTCGTAGATCTACTCAATTAGGGATGACCTTGAGCTAAACAGACAATTGTAGCAATTTAATTGATATACATGTTGCAATGATACTTTTTTTTCTCTTTTGGAAAGTGTGGCACTCATACACACACACACACACACACACACACACACACACACACATAAACATAAACATATATGTAATATTATATTATATTATATCCTATTATACTATATTATATTATATTATATTATATTATATTATATTATGTTTTTATATTCTTTAATTCGTTTCAGCCATGCGGCTGCGATATATATTATACATATTATATGTGTGTATGCATTGTGTATGTATGTATGTATGTATGTATGCATGTATGGGTTTGTGCAGATTTTTACATTTTGTTTTATGTATGCATTCTCATGCATATAATTGCACATCTAGAGGTGTGCATATATATTTAAATGTTAAACTTCTAGAAAGTTTTACAGATTTTTACAGTTTCAGGGATGGCTTGGATCTGTAGTCTTCAAATTAGCTTTCTCCCTACTCATTTTGAGAAGCCTATTCCTCAAGATTGTTATTTAGGCAGTGTTTAACATATCTCAGTGCCCCAATAATTACAGGTATAAACCTGAACTTGTAATCTGGATAGAGTAGCTGTAGATTCCTCAATAGTTCAGCATAGGTCCTTCAACTCTTTAGCTGCTCATTTAAGGGATGGCAATTCCATTTAAATTCTGCATCCTGGGTTCGTAGTATTTGTTGCTCCAAACAAATACAAGTTGGAAGAATGAGAGAATAGGACTTTGTCTGCAAAAACCATAACCATTATAATAATAAACAACCTCTTCTGCCTTGTGAAGTAATTTCTTGAGCGTTGAAAAAGGGGCTAACGAGCTAAAACCCTACAGAAAATCCGAAGAGAGGGACCCTAAACCAATGTTAGGCGCCACCTGCGGCTCCATAGATTCTGCAAACATATTGGCTTGTCTTTCCTTTGTGACATATCCATGAGTGGCGATTGTACATGAGGCAAGGTACTTACTTCTGGAAGAAGCCCAAGAACAGCAGAATACATTGAATTACTCTCTCCGTTTTAACCTCCTCGTCTAGCGACAAGTAATTTCTTGGTGCCATCTTTGAAACGATGCTGCAGAAACAATTTCTACGTTGTACAAGTAATGTAGCGATTTTTAGCAGCGTTGGCGAGGACAGAATCTGAACTTTTTCAGATGATCATAATAATCAAGCTGTGTCGTATAATTATTTTATGCCCTAGTTTTTATTTTATTTTATCTTGTAACTGAATCTAGGACGCTTCAATCATCATATTTCGTTTAGTATAAGAAATCTAACACCGAACAACAAAATGCATGTTTGTGTGTGTGCATATATATATATATATATATATATATATCTATATATAT
>NC_068994.1:49249741-49250326 GCF_001194135.2 Octopus bimaculoides | reverse complement strand
TATATATATATATATATATATATGTATATATATGTACGTATATATGTATGTAGTATGTATGCATGTATGTATGTGTGTGTGTGTGTGTATCTATGTATTATGTATGCATGTATGCATTATGTCTGTGTGTATATAACGGAAATAGGAGTCAATTACGAGCGATATAAGCATAATTGTAGAGGAAAACGTTCAAACGTCACATTTTTATCAGTCTATTACTACTGTACAACCTTTGGTTGTGTTTTTGCGCGTACTTGTATGTGTGTATGTGTGTATGCGTGTATGTGTGTCTTTCTGTTTATTCACACACGGACACACATATACACACATATGTCAGCAGTACACGTAATCAGTCAGGCTTACACGCACACAGACACGAGAAGCAAATATATATATATATACATATACATATGACCATATATAAATACATACATATATATGTATATTTATGTATATTTATATATGCATATATATATATATGTATATATATGTATATGTATATATGTATATATGTATATATGTATATATATATATATGTATATATATGTATATATATATATATATATATATATATATATATATATA
>NC_068994.1:49238097-49239332 GCF_001194135.2 Octopus bimaculoides | reverse complement strand
TATATATATATATATATATATATATATATTCACAAGCATATCTTTGTATCCATATATAGATACATACATACATACATATTTTACGTATATTTATATGTATTTGAGTATGTATATGTATATGGATATGTAAATACATACGCTTGTGTGTATTTTTGCACAAATATGTGTTTGTGTGAATATATGTATGGGAGTCTGTGTGCGTGTGCGCGCATGTGTGTGTCTGTGTGTCTGCTTACTGCTCTGTGCATCATATTGCACAGTCCTAGCTCACATAATTACGCACAGAATCACGAAGCGAGTTTCCAAATACCCGCGGTCACACGCACTTCTGCTAACTATGCACTTTTGTATCCTTGCATGGATACACGTGTGCTTGCTTGCTTGCGTGTATATATATGTATGTGAGAAGGAAGTAGAGAGATAGAGAGAGAGATATATACATATAAAGGGGAGAGAGAAAGCTAGAGAAATCTAATGTGTATGTGTGCGCGCACGAGCATTCGAAGGATTTGAAAAGAAGTATTTTATGTGTCGCCATTTTTTGTTCGACTTTCACATTCAACATCCAACTTGAATCCGAAAGATTTTAATACTTTAATGTCCTCTCTCAATATAGAAGAAGATTAATTGCTCATACCACCTTACCGGTCACGCATCTGATCAGGAGCCTGCATTAATGCGCCTTAACTTCAATGAATTCACAATAAATGATGTTTGTTCCGTTCTCTCGTGTGTATGTATGTGTGTGTGTGTGTATTTGTGGGATTTTTTGTCTGTGTGTGTATGTGTATATATGTCTGTACTTTTATATTTTCTTGACTTGTTTTTTGCCTTTTTACAATATTATTTTATCTCGTATCTTTGTGTATTCAATTTTTTTATTGTTTTTGGTTAAACTGTGATGCCAATTAATCAGAGCTTCGTTTCTTCTTCTTCTTCTTCTTCTTCTTCTTCTTCTTCTTCTTCTTCTTCTTCTTCTTCTTCTTCTTCTTTATTTTCTTTTTCTTCTTCTCTTTCTCTTTTTCTTTTTTTCTTTTTCTTCATCTTCCTTTGCTTTTTTCGTCTTCATTCTTGTTTCCTTTTCCTTCTTGTTATTTTTCTTCTTGTCAGTATTATTATTATTATTATTATCATCATCATCATCATCATCATCATCATTATTATTATTATTATTATTATTATTATTATTATTATTATTATTATTATTATTATTAAAGTGATGAGCTGGCAGGAAC
>NC_068994.1:49235102-49237745 GCF_001194135.2 Octopus bimaculoides | reverse complement strand
TATTATTATTATTATTATCTTTATCTTTATTATTATTATTATTATTGTTATTGTTATTATTATTATTACTATTATTATTATTATTATTATTATTATTATTGTTATTATTATCTTTATTATTATTATTATTGTTATTGTTATTAATATTATTATTATTATTATTATTACTATTATTATTATTATTATTATTATTATTATCGTCTTCATTATTATTATTATTTTTATTTTCATTATTATTATTGCTGTTCTTCTTATTATTATTATTAAGGCGGCGATTTGGCAGTATCGTTAGCACACCGGGCAAAATACTCAGCGGCATTCTGCCCCTGTTTACCTTCTGAGTTCAAATTCCACTGAGGTTGACTTTGCCTTTTGAGATGTATGTAATCAAGCCTTAGCTCCTCCTCCAAAAATTGCTGGCCTTGTGCCAAAATTTGAAACCAATACTCATATTACTATAATGTGATGAAATAATAATAATAAACATGCTTACGAGAACAAGATCGAAAGTATGTACGTAAAAATACCAGCATGCTTCAAACTCAACTAATGTAGCTTTACTGGGAAAGACTTGCTGAACCAACTATAGAAGGGGAAAGAGTAAAAACAACTGGCGTTGGAGTTAGATATAAAACAAGGGAGCTGAGTGAGTGTGAGCGAGGTCTAATCGTATCTCCTCGGGAAGACGGAATGTCTCAAAAGCAAATTGCTCAGAAGATGAAATGTTCTCGATGTGGTGTGCGAACGACTCTCAAGCGCTTCAGAGAGACAAAAGATGTGAAGACAATACAAAGAATAAAATGAAAAAAGGTTACATCACCTCATGATGACAGATCCATCACCCATCAGTTGCTCAGAAACAGGAGAAAAACATAGTCGGAGCTCTATGTTGACTTCAATGAGGCAAGTACTTCACAAATATCAACCAGAACTGTTAGAAGAAGGCTTGTAGAATACGGTCTGAAAGGCTGCAAAGCCAGAAAGAAGCCATGAGTTTCTGAAGCGAATATGGACAAAACGTCTTCAGTGGGCCAAAAACCACTCAAATTGGACCAGTGAGCAATGGTCGAAAGTCATACGGTCTAATGAAAGTAATTATCAGGTAAGATAGTACATGTATCCAATCAACATATAAATTTAATGTAACTGGTTTGTTGGTCAAAATATATAAAAAGTATCCAACATAAAGCTAATATTATTTTTCATGTTTTTACTCAGGTTTTCGGTACATCTGGTGCAACTTTCGTGCGTCGCAGAGGTGGGGAATAATTTAAGGCTGAATGTCTGGTATCAACCAGAAAACATGGGGGTGGTTCTATCAGGGTGTGGACCGGCATGCCTGCCTCAGAACCCGGAGAAATATTTTTATGTCAGGGAAGGATGAATTCAGCTACCTATGTTTCTATGTTAGTGGATGTTTTAAAGCCATCAATTGCATCCAAGACTGTCAAGAAACAGTATTATCTTTCAACAGGACTACGCTCCGGTTCATACAGCAAAGAATACTCGTCAATGGTTTGTGACATAGGGTATTGTTCCCATGGACTGGCCAGCTCAAAGTCCCGATCTAAATCCGATCAAACACCTATGGGGAACTCTTGGGGAAGCTATCAGGAATACAACAATTAAAAATAAAGAGCATTTGTACCAAAAGTTGAGAGCGCTTGTGTATTTGTATATGTGTGTGTGTGTGTAAATATATGATTTACATATCTATAAACCCAAGTATACACACACACACACTCACACACACACACACATACACATATATATATACCCATACCACCCAGTGGTATAAACACACATATAATTATACATACACACATCTATATATATATTTACGCACACACACAAACACACACACACACATAAACACGTTCTTTCTCAAATAAACATACACTTACTCGCTCGTATACCCATATCCAAATACATTTTCTCATATAAAAATATTATTAAAAACGTATTTGCATAAGAACATAGAACACGTGACACTCTTTGTGTGTGTGTGTGTTTGTGTGTGTTAGTTTTTGCAAGGATGTGAAGATCTGTTCTTAAGCAAAAACTCTTACTTTTCCTCGAGAACAGTCACAGTCGGCATGCATTATTTTGGCACATATCGACCACATCCAAAATTATTGAATTCTTAAGAAACGTTACATATCTAACAAGGAATCAACAGATTTCTCTTGTTTTATGTTCTCCATCTATTATACATGTGTGTGTGTGTGTGTGTGCGCCTGTGTGTTGCGTGTGTGTGTGCGTGAGTATCAGTGTTCTGAATCGGCATGTCTATGTGTGTGTGTGTATCATTGTGTATGGGTGTGTGTTGTAAATACCAGTGTGTGTATCTGCGAAAATGGAAGTAATAACGGCAAGAATTCTACAACTTTTCCCAATAATTTATACTTTTGTGTGTGCATTGCACGCGCGTGTGTGTATATGTATGGATGTTTTTGTGTTTGTGTGGGTGGGTGTTTTTTATGTGCATCAATGCATATTTATTTTTCTCTTTCTCTCATTTTCTCTCTTACTCTTATTGTATATATACTCATATGTGTATATATATATATATATATATATACATATATATGTGCATATATATATTCATATATATACATATATATATATATATATATATATATA
>NC_068994.1:49231618-49234770 GCF_001194135.2 Octopus bimaculoides | reverse complement strand
ATATATATATATATATATATATATAGGCATATATGTATAAATTCCTGAATATATGAATACGGAGAATCATTTAGATATTATCTCCATATATATATATAATATATATACATGCACACGCAAGTCTTCAATCTGTATCTATATATATATATGTGTGTGTGTGTGTGTGTGTGTGTGTGTGTGTGTGTGTGTGTGCGTGTATGTACATAATGGCTGTACAAGAAATATGTATTATGCATCTATGTATACATATATGTATATATGTATGTACATATATATATACATACATATATATGTATATATACATAGATGCATTATATATACATATGTATATAGATAAATATACGCACACATATAAATATATATCCAAGTCTATGCGCATATACACATAAATTATACATAAAAACACCCATATATTGAATACGGCGATTCATTTATGAGGTTATGATATATATACATATATACATATATACATACATACATAGATACATATACCCGCACTCCTCTATAATATAAGTATGTTTATATATACACAGGCTTATTGCGCCCACTCGAATATACGTTTAGTTATATTCATTCATTGGTATAAAGGTAAGAAACGTATACACACACACACACTTACAGACACACACACACACACATACGTATATATATTCAGATGCTAGATAACAGAGACTAGCATTCTCAAACGTAATTACACCAACCCATATGGAATAGAGATATATCTGGGGAATTATGGGAGAATGTTGCGCTATACGTATGAAAGCTTTAATATATATGTCGTATCTATCTATATAGTTTATCTATGAATATTTCTCCATTCATTCTAGTCTCACACTAAATTTCTTAACCCTCTGGAAAGGAATTGACTGTTGATATTAAAAGAATATACTATTCTCTTCATCTCAAAAATAGAAACTACGCCGGATTAGCGCAGTGTAATCTTTGAAGGTTTGGAACACACTGTAGGTTTATGCAATAGGATATAGAAAAATAATAGACATCCATATCTTATTCACGTTATCAAGTCTGCCTATAAATTTAGTGTTAAAATGAACTCTGCTTCTCTATCCCAATATATCCGGAAACTAAAGGTTAACATTTCCATGACTAGCTCTACAATTGAGGTTATAAGCTTATAATTTGTCCGTAAAGTTGCAACGCATGCCTTGCTGAGGGATATATTTTGGTGCAGTCTTTCAAAATATTGAATAGAAATACGTGAGACTTGAGAATAAATAGTGACACAAATGTGGTTTTAATTCGTCATCTAAAGTAGATTAATTAGAACCAATGAAATCACGCATCACAACTAACTTTAAATATTTCTTTGTTACTGTTAAGTAGCGATACTTTATTGTTTTGTTTTTCACTGTGCTCGTGAAGACGGCTTCGATTATCCAAAATATTTCCATAAAAATATTCGATATCACTCCACCTCACCTCTCACTCTCTCTTTCTCTCACTGTCTCCCAATTCCTCTCTCTCTCTTTCCTTCTCATTCAGTCTCTCCCACTTTCTCTCTCTCCTTCACACTCACTCTCTCTCTCTCCCTCTCACTTTCTCCTTCTCTCTTTCTCTTTCTCTTTCTCTGTCTCTCTCTCCTTCTCTCTCTGTTTCTCTCTCTCTCTCTCTCTCTCTCTCTCTCTCTCTCTCTCTCTCTCTCTCTCTCTCTCTCTCTCTCTCACTCTCTCTCTCAGGCTGTGTGTCCGTGCATCCACCCAGAAGTGAATCGGAAAGGCTGGTAATGCACAGCCACAGAAGTGAGGGTTAAGAGGAAAGCGGAGAAGATGCAAAAGGAAGCGAGAGATAAGAAAAAGTTTGACGGCGTAAATGAGAGGATCGTGTGTGTTACACATTTTATGGAGAGTGTTAACGGGTAGTCAAGAGAATCAATAAGATACACAGGGTTACTATATGTTTATGTGCATGTATGTATGTATGTATGTATGTATGTATGTATATGTATGAATTTTTCCAGAAACTACCGTTTACGTCTTTTATTTGCTTCACATCGTCCTCCTCCCTTTTCTTTATTCTCCCATACTGTCATTTTCTCGCACATTCTCTCTCCCTTATATATATATATATATATATATATATATATATATATTATTATTATTATTATTATTATTATTATGCTCTAAATGTTCTTCTTAAAGGCGAAACGCACGCCAGAGGCGCCATACACAGCCGCGTTAAATATTATTTATGCAAGTGCAATCATAATTAACACGTTCATGTACATTCGAACACTGCGCAAATAGTCTCGTGAGTCCGCTGCCGTAACCACTGGGCCATTGCGCCTCCACTGTATTATAGAAGAAAAATCAATAATACATTTGCTGATGTGCGTATACTTTGGTCGAGGTGAAATTAATTAACTAGAGGCGCACAATTTAGTGCTGAGTAAAATATAGGCGCTTACAATGACATTTGACACGTTCGTGTACACTCGGATGTTTTTCGCTGCGAAATAGTCTCGAAAGAAAATTCTTCGCATAGAGAAATATGTGTGAGAATACATTGGGCTTTGAATGATGTTTTTTGCTTTTTGCACCGTTACGCTTCTCACTTCTCTTTTATTTATATTAATATAATTTCAGATTCAGACGAACGTCTCCGAAAATAAAGACAAACTTTTTCTCAACTGTTTTCTCTATCTATTCAGGAAATTAAATTGTTTGGTGATTAATCTATGATTTTTACATAGAAAAAAATATGATTTGCTTTTTAACTATAGATATCAATAGAAAAGTTAGAGACATATTTTCCAGCAATTGATACAATATAGAATATTTTCCGGTTCCAACTTTTTCTACTTCCTTTTATTTTGGCTTCATTATTGGAAATATTGTTACTGATTTTAATGGCATTTTTCTGTTTTATTATTTAAACAACATTTATTTTAGAAACAATTATTTAAAATACATTTGTAATGCACAGTCATTTGCTGCATTGCTGCTTTATTAAACGAGTCATGTGCAAATTTCAAAACCAGTTTTCATACACACTCACATATATACATACATATGTGTGTGTGTGTATGTATGTATGCATATGTGTGTATATATATATATGTGGATATATATATACATATAAATATATATATATATATATATATATATATATATATATATATATATATATATATA
>NC_068994.1:49227680-49230180 GCF_001194135.2 Octopus bimaculoides | reverse complement strand
CGGAACCAGTTCAATATACTTTTACCTGACGCTAGCAACTCTAACCTGTAATAATACTCTCTCTAACTCAAAGTCGACTTACAAAGGAAATAGATGTGAAGTTGACGAACCACTCCGCCAGCCTTGTTAGCTCCTAAGTGATATCCATTAGAGCCTGAAGGAAACATACTTATTATTGTATTTGTCAATGATAATGTGGGCATACTTCCAATTTCTCTTTATTTTATGATGTATGACTTAGTCAGAAGAAGTGGGGCAACTTCCATGATCTTCTGTAGAGCTTTCAGAGACTATTGAAAAGAGCGGACAAAATTGTGCACAAAACATAGGCCTCCCTTGAATCCGAGGTCCTTGGTGGCTGTGGTGGTGGTGGTTGTGGTGGCTTGGGGCATCTCATCCATGTGACGGTTCGAGTTTACTTCCTAAAATCATAATTATTTCAAAGTTTTGCCACAAGGCCAGCTTAGGGGAGGTGGGGATGAGTCGATTACTTCGAACCCAGTGTTCAACTGGTGCTTATTTCATCGACCCCGAAAGGATGAAACACAATGTCGACCTTGGCGGAATTTGAACTCAGAACGTGGCGACGGGTGAAATACGCTAAGCATTTCGCCCAGTGTGCTAACGATTCTGCCAGCTCGCTGTCTTGATGATAATAATAATAATAATAATGACATCAGGTTGTAATTTGACCTCGATAAATGTACAAAAGGTACTTTTATCAAAGAAAAAATGACAGAAACATCCAACGTTAATCGTGACCTGCAGAATGTCATCAAAGAATTAGAACCAACGAAGAGCTACAAATACTTAGGGATATTTGACGGTGACGGAATCAAACATTCAATGATGAGGGAAAGGATCAGAAGAGAAAATTATCGCAGGGTAAAGGCAATACTCAAGACGGAGCAGAATGCAAGGAAAAGGATCGAAGCGATCAATACTTTAGCCATACCACTAGTGACAGTTTCAATGTCATTAACTGGTTAATTACTGATTGTGAAGATATATATATATATATATATATATATATATATATTGAGGAAATGAACACATGAATTATGATCCACCCGATCTCCATGGATACTACGGACTGTACAGTAATCATCCCAGGAATACGGATTATGATCGTAAGAAACATGTGATTCGTGGAAACGCGCGTAGCGTTGCATTAAAATATTAATGAATTCTACCCATGGATTCCTCTGAATACCAGCTGCGACAATGTTGTTTCACTTCCTTACTATCCCCAGCCCAAAATTACCAGCACCTATGATGTGTTGCTAACGAAAGTGACTCCATTTTGATTGCTTGACTTGTTATAAACAGCAGCTAAATTTCATCCAGATCTTACGACTGGATTTAAATCTGCACAAAATGGTTGGGTTTTTTTTTTATATATAACAGTGCGGTTTGGATAGAAACCGAGATGTGAACATTTGGTTTCATGTGTGCTTTGGTCATTGCTGATTTGGTGCTAAATAACAACATCACCACACGCACACGCACATATACACGTACAAACACATACATACAAAGATCAAGGTACCCACACACACACACACTAACATACACACACACTAACATACACACACACTAACATATAAAAACACACTGATACACATACACACTAACACACACTCTCTCTCTCCTCTTCCTCCCTGTTTCTCTCTCTCTCTCTCTCTCTCTCTCTCTCCCTGTGTCTAATAATCTATCTCCCATATTTCCTGCATTTTATTCTCTATACTCTGTCTGTCGGTCTCTTTCTCTCTCTCTCCCTCCCTACACACACACACATACACGCACACACGCACGCGCACACACACACACACACACATACAAACACACACACACAATACAAACACACACACACACACACACACACTCTTACATGCATACTTTGTGTCAGCTTCGCAGCTTCCGGAAAGTGCTGCAATTTCATGGTGACCGCTTTTGGCCGTCAAGCAAAGACACAAAGAGAGATAAAAAGAGCGAGAGAGAGAGAGAGAGAGAGAGAGAGAGAGAGAGAGAGAGAGAGAGAGAGAGAGAGAGAGAGAAAGAAAGAGAGAGAGAGAGAGAGAGAAAGAGAAACAGAAAGATAAAAGAGAGTAAAAGAAAGAAGGGAGAGAGACAGGACGAAGTGAATGAGTGACGGGTAGAGGGAGAGAAAATGAGGGGAAGTCAGAAAGAGAGGCACAGAAAGAGAGAGAGAGAGAGAGAGAGAGAGAGAGAGAGAGTGAGAACTGGGAAAGAGTTAGAGGAGGCCACAGATTGCTTCCGTCTTTGTCTTCACACATTGAATGATTGCCATCTCAGTAATATCGATTAGTTACTCCTACTCAAACGTTATTTCATGCATGCTCACACACACACACACTTACAGGTACAGGAACGCGTACACACATACACACATACACACATACATACGCATGCACTTACACATATACTATACTCACACACACACACACACACACAAATATTCACGTACCCGTAGCAGAAA
>NC_068994.1:49225145-49227060 GCF_001194135.2 Octopus bimaculoides | reverse complement strand
TATATATATATATATATATGCAAGTGGATGTATACATATATACACGCGTACATTTATATGTGCGTGTATGTAGATATGAATGTAGATATGAATGTATGCATATATATATGTGTGTGTGTATATGTATGTACATATATATATACATATATGTATACACATATAAGTATGCATGAATGTATGTATATACATATATATATATATATATATATGTGTGTGTGTGTGTGCGTGCTGCGCGCGCGCCGGTGTGTGTATAATTGTATGTGGAATAAGTTCTGCATATATCTTATATAAATGAAATGGGTAACTATATACCCTGCCTGTTTTATATATCTCTCAATCTATCAAGTTATCTCTGTAGACATACGTACATATATACATGCATACACACACACACACACAAACTGATATAAAAAAGTATTTCTATTCAAATACAACGACACACACATACATACATACACACATATATTCACATACACAACTATTAACAATACATCCGCTACTATAAGTGTGTGAAAATATAAACAACTCCCCAATACGTGCTGATAAAGATATAGCCATACTTACAGATAATAACGCATATACATACATATACATATTATTCAGATGCTCATATATACACCCAGCATACAAACATATATATAATAATACACACATCTACACATGTATACACGTGCGTATACAGCCATACGCTTACTAGACAAATACATGCGTACGCAGACACATCCACACTCATTTAAGGACATGTGTACTAAGATACACAAAACCACCCGTATTCTTATACACATAACAAGTTCGATAATAATTTCAGCTACAAAGAGGTACACACACATACATACACAAAGAAGCACACACACACACACACACACACACACACACACACACATGCATACATACATACATATATACATGCATACATACATACACACATACTCACACGCAAACACGCATCTATGAAGTTATATACAGAGCGATATCATCTACAAAACATACACACACACATAGTGATATCATTTACAAAACATACACACACACATAGTGATATCATCTACAAAGAAACACAAATATATCAGAGAGAAAAACATATGCAATGATATCATCTATAGGGACAGATATACACATCGATATTGATGCAACCTCACCACACGCGCACACGAACGTAAAAGTACACACACACACACACACACACACAAACACACGCACAAACCCACGCGCGCACACAAACACAAATACCAATATACATACATTCACAAATACGTATGCATATACATATATTTATACATACATATATACATACAAACATATATATATATATATATATATATATGCATGTATGTATATATAAAAAACATATATGCATATGTACGCATGTATATCTATATATATATATATATACATATACACACATACGTATATATGTGTGTGTATGAGTGATAATACGCATATTACACATATACATCCGCATATAATCTTTCACACACACACACACACACACACACACATACACATACACACGGATGTCCATACACATCCATCGGGAGTCACATGATTCCGTAATCGACCTCCATTGAATATTTATTGGTACAGTTCACCTAGGTACCCACATACACACACACACACACACACACACACACAAACACACAAACACACACTCACACACACACACAAGCAGGCACACACATTCAACACACAAACTTACACACACTCACACACATACACACAACGCCTCTATCATCTCACTAAATCCCCCCTCCCCACAACCACCCCGTACACCCTTATATCACAATTCCAACACACCACCACGCAATAATAATGATACCCCTAACACATATACTCCACCCTTTCACCCGATCACATCACGAGACCAGAGGCGCCTCCTCGTGGCTCTTCGACCAGCTAGAAACAACAGCAAAGCGCT
>NC_068994.1:49219243-49224539 GCF_001194135.2 Octopus bimaculoides | reverse complement strand
GAAACAAAAACACTCATGTCAAATACTTTCACTTTAAAAATGAAACTATTCCACTAACTGAAACAATCACGGCCACCACCACCTCCCTAACACACTACACATCAAGCAAGTAAAAACCCCACAAACCAACCGACCAACCCCACGCCCCTCCACCACAACAACGCACCGACGCCACACCGGTATACAACAACAACAACAACAACAACAACAGCAATAACGAGAACAACAGCAACACCGCCAACACAACGCCGACCAAAAACATCGCTCCTCTATACGCAATAGAAGACCACGAGGCCACAACCGCCTCCCAACACAACACAACGAATTAACACACCTCTCGCACTAACACACAAACACACTAACACACAAACACACAACGACCTCACAACCGCACAAACTGACACACAGCCACATCATTCCAGATTTTTCAATTACCTTTAGATGGCGCGGAAGCTGTGCAAAGATGAAGGGGACGCTCGGATGAGGGCGGCGTGTTAAGAATATATTTTTATGGGTTTCACCAACTTTAATGAGAGAAAATAGCAGCTACAAAATATTGTAGCTTTATATATATTTGAGCGCACGTGTGTGCCTGTGTATGTACGTGGGCATATGTTTATGTATGTGTATGTGTGCGCACACATATGTATATATATATATATACATATATATTTATATACACACACATTATATATATTCATATTTATATTTATATATGCACGCACATTTACATTATACATAAATATGTATATGTATATATATATATAAATATATATATATATATATATATGTATATATATGTGCATATATGTGTATACATATATATATATATATATAAATATATATATATATATATACAAATATGTATATGTATATATATATATATATTTATATATACATGCATACATATACGCATATATACATAATGCATACATATATATAAATATATATATGCATTTATGCATAGATATTCTGTTATATTATACGTATATTCATATATTACGCTCACATATGTATATATATATATATATGTATATATATATATATGTATATATATATATATATATATATATATATATATATATATATATACATAACGGGTGGGAGGAGAGAAATAAAAGATAGAGAGAGAGATAGAGAGGGAGAGAGAGAGAGAGAGGGAGAGAGAGAGAGAAAGAGAGGGAGAGAGAGAGAGAGAGAGATGAGGTGTATAGATATGCGTGTGTGTCTGTGTGAGGGAGTAGAGGTGCAATATTCGCTTGAGTAAGTATCTAGAATGAGAAGTATATTATGGCACGCACACACATACACACATGTATATATATATATATATACAGAGGCACACGCACACAAACATACATATATATACATGAGTGTGTGTACGTATGCATATATATATATATATATATATATATATATATATCCATATATATTCCCTGTACGAATGCTTATAAATGTATCATATATATTCATCTTCCGTGGAGCGGAAGTTTATGCATCGTTGGAGCACGTTCGTTCTGGCAGCGTGGAAGTCATCTCATACACAGTACTTGCAGCAACATAACCAAATCGTGCATAATCTTTGCTGATGCACTGAAATAGCAATACTGCAGTGTCAATGCAGCGATAATAAACAGTAATTTTTGACCCTATTGTTTTCCACAAGGAGACCGAAAAGAGACAACGCCAGAGGGTAACCGAAATAAAGCTGAGAGCAAGATTTCTGAGTGCTGCTGATGACTGGAAGGTGATAATGGGTTAATTAATGAGAAACGCTTGTGTGTCCAAGCCACAGAACAATAATGAAGGAACTCCGCTTTCTTGATCTTAAGGTATGATCTGACTTGAGTAAGTTCCTGATTGTTTAGTTGACGATTCCTTGCGAACTGGGCTTTGAGGAGGTATATGAAATCCTTCTGCCCGGCATTCGCCATGATAGATCGCTGACCACTACATTTATACTTTTTTCTCTCCTTGTTTCTTTCTGTGTTCCTTTCAGTTGAAGAGCGTAGGCTCGAAACGTCAAAGACTTTCTCTATTCCCGTGCGTTAAACTAATACATCCATTTGTTGTTTACACCACCTGTCTTCGTCTGTTGTTTTTTTCGTAAATATTTCCATATATGAAATTTAGGTCTTGAAGGACTTTCAAGATGGTATGAGAAACGCGAGTGGCAGTGATGTATCCTCCTTCTATATTTGCGATGCTATGGTTTAAGATTTACAGGTACTCTGTCTTTAATGTCGGCGGTTCCAGTTGATTCGATCAACGGAACGGCTTGCTCGTGGAAATTGACGTGCAAGTGGCTGAGCACCCCAAAGACACACGTACCCTTAACGTAGTTTCTCAGAGAGGTTCAGTGTGAATATATATTTACGTCACAATATATGGATTCAAATAATCCGGTAGTACTCATAAAAAAGCAACTTCATGTATCATTCTACAAAATTATTTATGGTTAAAGTTCCGATGCAATTTGTCGTGATATAATTCTCTTACTGTTAAATAAAACTTCATCAAACTATTACTCTGTCATTTATAACTTTATAAATATATATCGTTGCTGTTAAGCAAAAGCGTTGTAAGTCCAAAACGTTGCTTTTTTTCTTTTTTTTTTTTTTCAGAAAACGAAAAAATCGTTTCACTATTCCATAACAAAATCGTTGAGTTACACTTTGACAATTTTTGATATCTTGCCATATAAAGCAGCTGGAGATACGATAGTTTGACTAAAAGAACAGGCTATTGCAATTAAGAATAAATATTGAACAAAAAAAAAACACGCGTTTGGCCAAGTTTGGACATGCGACAGTTTAACATAATAGCAACGATATATTTATATATATAACCCTTTCTTCTATAAGCAAAACTTCAAATTTGTGTGGAGAAGGCCAGTCGATTACATCGATCCCACCGGTCAAGTGCTACTTAATTCATCGACCCCGAAAGGATGAAGGGCAAAGTTAACTTTGAGAGAATTTGAACTCAGAATGTAAAGACGGACGAAATATTGCTAAACATATAGTCCGCCGTGCTAACTATCCTGCCAGCTCGACGCTTTAATACGATGTAATGAAATATAATTTTTTCTACTCTAGGCACAAGGCCCGAAATATTGGTGGGAGGAGGCCAGTTCATCAGATCGACTTCAGCACGCAACCGGTACTTAATTTATCGACCCAGAAAGGATGAAAAGCAAAGTCGACCTCGGCGGAATTTGAACTCAGAACGTAAAAACAGGCGAAATACCATTAAGCATTTCGCCCGGCGTGCTTAACGTTTCTGCCAAGCTCGCCGCCTTAATATTATAATATAATACACTATATATATATATATATAAATGCCTAATTTAATTTCAAGATGCATATAATGTACACATACGCATATATGTGTTGCTGTGATTGGTATATCTATATACACACACATATATACGTAGATACATATACATATATACATATATACATACATACTTGTGTGTATGAATGTATGTATTTATATATATATACACACACACACACACACACACACACATATATATATATATATATATATATATATATATACAAATATAATATACAAATATAATATACATGTTTACACACACGTATTTATGTACACATACACATGCATATAAGTATGAATTTGTGTTTGTGTGTGTGTGTGTCTGTGTGTGTGTGTGTGTGTGTGTGTGTGTGTGTGTGGTTTATGTGAAAGTCATAAATCCTATCAGTTGCTTCATTGAATTTATCCCGCCTGTATAAACTGTCCGCGTTTCACATTATAAATTTTAACGTATGTAATGTTTAATCAATTCCACGCGTTTATCTTTCTTGAACATTTCATTCCCATCATTCCTCATCAACTCAAGCCATATCTCACTTCCGGCCTTACCTAACCTTTCACCCGTCGCTACTCTTTTCCTTCGTTTCTTTTATCTATTATTACTTAGTCTTTCTCCTCCTTGTTCTCTCTCGTAGTTTCTTTCTCTTTCTCTCTGTTTTCTCTCTCTTTCTCTCTCTGTATATCTTATTGTCTGTCTCTCTTTCTAAAACTCTTTCTCCGTCCCTCCCTCTCCCTTTCTCTCTCTCTCTCTTTCCCTCTCTCTCTCTCTCTCTCTCTCTCTCTCTCTCTCTCTCTCTCTCACACACACACACACACACACATTGGCCTGTTTATCTATCTCTACGTCTACCTATCTTTATATCAATGTTTATAATGTCTGCAGTTGTCTGTCTATGTAAATATATATATATGTATGTTTAGGTGTTCCCATAGTTTAGAAAATCGCTTCGTAATTACGTGGTCTTACGTTCAATCCCACCTCTTAACTTTTCGGCCAAGCTTCTTTTATCAAACATTCAGTTTGACTAATGCTTTTTGAATAAAATTGAGTACAGGAGAAAGTGAATGGAAACCTTTCAGATAGGTTGTACATGTACTTTAACGGCCTAGTCTTATCACGTTTTGTCAAGCACGTTACGCTATGCGTACAAATGTCTGTGGAATACCCAGCCATTTATTCATACACGATAATTCAATGAGTAGATAGTTCAGTTGATCAAACGACTGAACTCACATCGTCGGAATCGACAGAGATCCATTAAAATTCATTCTCATGCTCATATGTACGATGTAACTCACTCTTTCTCTCTTTCTCTCCTCTCCTCTCACTCTATCACACGCACATACATATATACATAAATATACATACATATATATACATATACGTTGTAGTCTCTAATGCAGTTGATCACGTCCCGTGTCACACAGAACATTGAGCAGCAGTCAGAAGGTCGGAAATTTGATACCTGGGGCGAACCATCATGATACAGGTAACTCTTTTCCAATATTCAAATGGTTTCTAGCCTTCCATGTCAGCCAACGTTTTCTCAATTACAACTTCAATTTCCATGCTCTCCAACGCCTTTGACTATTTACCAATACACCAGCTCTTACTGAAAAAAAAAGGAGACACAAAAAATCGTAAGATTTTTTCCCGCGTATATAAACCGTCCGTGTGTCACATTATAAATTTTAACGTATGTAATGTTTAATCAATTCAACATGTCTTTCTTCTTTAAACATTTCAATTCTGTCATTCCTCATCAACTAAACCATATCTCACCTCTAGGCTTACCTAGCCTTTCACCCATCGCTACTATTTTCCACCGTTTCTTTTATTTATTATTACTTACTTCTAATTGTTTTCTCTCAAATTCAGCCCGAATATATCTATCTATCTATCTCTCTCTCTCTCTCTCTCTATATATATATATATATATATATATATATATAT
>NC_068994.1:49217500-49218955 GCF_001194135.2 Octopus bimaculoides | reverse complement strand
TATATATATATATATATATATATATATGTCTCCAATATCCTGTTCTCATCTTTATCAGATAATTAACGACATAAATCATGTAAAAGGGAACAGCGTTTAACAATCTCAAACAGAGTGCAAACGTATAATACATTAGTGAAATAACATTTAAACATTTATAAGAGAGATAGAAACATAGGTGAGATAGGAAAAGAGGAGGAGGAGGAGGAGGAGGAGGTGGAGGTAGAGAAGGGTAGAGACGAAGAATGAGTTTCTGTGTTATCATTTCTCTATCAATACATCTATTTATCTATTCCTCGATCTATACAGCTACCCGTCGGTCTATCTTTCTAATTATGAACTAATCTATGTACATCACTTACAGTCTTTCTCTCTCAGTGCGTTTATATATATATATATATATATACGTGTGCGTATATATATATATATATAAATGATCGTATGTATGTACATATATATGTAAATGTGTGTGTGTATATATATATATATATATATACACATATAGATGATGATGATGATGATGATGATGATGATGATGAATGATGGTGATGGTGATGATGATGTCTGTCCACTCGTGACCATTGCCCAAGCAAAATGCCAGTAATGCCCGTGCATGTTCAATGCCATTCCCTGCATATCAATTTTGAGTTCAGACTTACCTTCTCCTAGAGACATCCTTTGGCAAAGTACGCCGAATCTCTCAGCCATGTTGAATATACCTGGTTTTTTAAAAAAAGTGTTATTTACAAAAGCTACAGTACGCCTCTTCTATTAATTAAATAAACATACAGATTTCAAAGAAATCTAAACACGTTAAACTTCAACAATTACAGAAACACAAAAACCGTATTATAGTTTAAATTACTTTTTAATTTAGAGTGAATATTTCTTCTATCCATTATCTAACGCACTTCATTTGGTATACATTTTCAAAATATTTTCTTATTTTAATGAGATTGAACACATATTGCTAAAATTGTGAGACTATTTGCAGAGAATCGAAATAGATACAGTAAATTAGGAGCTGTATTAAAAAAAAAAAATTATCACTAATTAAATTTTCTACAATTTGATTTATTGGGGGAGAGTGATAAAGAAAGAGAGATTTCGGTTTCATATACACACATCGCCGCATAACTACCATTGTAAGGAGGTTATGATTTATCTATAATCAACTGGCGCCTCGTTTCATTGCTATTTAGAATTTGGTGCTCTTTGTGCCAAAGGATTCTCATGATTGAGCATGAAGGTTAGGAAATACTAAGTAACGATGGAAGGAAGCAGCATCCAATTTGCAGAAAAAGGAAGCTGAAAAATCGAAATGAGCATTAGGTAATAATTACAATTGTGTGGAGCCAAGTGGGTGTATGTACACGAATGTGTGTGTATATCTCTCAATATATACACACATGCACACACGTATATATACACACAAACATACACACACGTATATAT
>NC_068994.1:49216771-49217180 GCF_001194135.2 Octopus bimaculoides | reverse complement strand
CGCGTGGATTAGTGGTTTGGGCATTCCCCTCACTATTGTGTGGTCGTGAGTTCAATTCCCGGCGACGCGTTTTGTTCTTGAGCAAGACACTTTATTTCACGTTACTCCAGTCTACTGGGGTGGCAAAAGTGGGTAGTACCTGTATTTTAAAGGGCCTGCCTTGCCATACTCTGTGTCACGTTGAATCTCCCTGAGAACTACATTTAAGGGTACACATGTCAGTGGAATGCTCAGCCACTTGCACGTTAATTTCACGAGCCAGCTGTTCCGTTGATCGGATTTCAACTGGAACCCTCGACGTCGTAACCGACGGAGTGCTTCTAAATATATATACAAACACACATACATACGCACACATATATGTTTACGTACGTATGTACATATATGTGTATATATATGTGCGTGTATA
>NC_068994.1:49216474-49216761 GCF_001194135.2 Octopus bimaculoides | reverse complement strand
TATATATATATATATACATATACATATATATATATATGCACACAGATATATACACAGACACACATGCATATACAAAACACCACATTCATACATTCACGAATATATATCACGTTTACAAGTATATAAACATGTACGTATGAATGTATACGAATGTATGTGTGTGTGTGTGTGTATGTAAGTATGTATACATATACGCACATAAATACGTATATGTTTAAGTATGTATGTATAAGAGTGTATATGTGTGCGCGTGTGTGTGTGTGTGTATATATATATATATATATATA
>NC_068994.1:49214351-49215392 GCF_001194135.2 Octopus bimaculoides | reverse complement strand
GGCCATGCTGGAGCACCGCCTTTTAGTCGAACAAATCGACCCCAGGACTTATTCTTTGTAAGCTTGCTATTTATTCTATCGGGTTTCTTTTGCCGGAACACTAGTGACGGGGACGTAAACACACCTACATCGGTCGTCAAGTGACGGTAGGGGGACAAACACAGACACAAAGACACACACTTAAATACACACACACACACACCCACACACACACATATATATATATATATATATATATATATACGACGGGCTTCTTTCAGTTTCCGTCTACCAAATCCACTGACAAGGCTTTGGTCGGTCCGTGGCTATAGTAGAAGACACTTGCCCAAGGTGCCACGCAGTGGGATTGAATCCAGAACCACGTGGTTGGGAAGCAATACATATATATATATACACACATACACACGCATATATCTATAAGTATGTATGTACGCATATGAATGTATATGTATGAGTGAGTATGTCTGGACAGTTTATATTTATTCTCTTATGATTAATGCTCATTAAGTTTTAGTAAACAGAAATAGCAGACAAACCACACCAATAAGAAAAGCAGACGCAGTAATGCAGGAAACGTAGGTAATTATGGAACTGCACGCGTACATTGCACTCATAGGAAGGAAGGTACAGATGCACTTGGAAAACCATAGAAGTACTCAACGGTTGCACACATATACGAAGGTTAAACACAAACATGCACACAATAGATAGCTAGATAGCTAGCTAGATAGATAGATAGGTGGTGAGCTGACAGAAACGTTAGCGCGCCGGGCGAAATGCTTAGCGGTATTTTGTCTGCCGTTACGTTCTGAGTTCAAATTCCGCCGAGGTCGACGTTGCCTTCCATCCTTCGGGGTCGATAAATAAAGTACCCGTTACGCACTGGTGTCGATGTAATCGATTTAATCCTTTTGCCTGTCCTTGTTTGTCCCCTCTATGTTTAGCCCCTTGTTTGGCAATAAAGAAATAAGATAGATAGATAGATATTCTTTTCTTCTTTTACTTGTTTCAATCATTTTACTATGGCCATGCTGGAGAATT
>NC_068994.1:49212896-49214084 GCF_001194135.2 Octopus bimaculoides | reverse complement strand
ATATATATATATATATATATATATATACACAGGGTGTTCCATAAAGAGCGCCGAATTTGAAAGTTGAATAATTAAAACGAATTCTTATAAGCAAGGTTATATTCTGCCTATTTCTAATGAGTTATATCTCCCATTTAGGTATGGAACATAACGTCGGTCATATGTCCACCTACACTGAGTCTGCATACATTTAGGTACTCCTCGAAATTTCCGATAACTCCCTCACAGATATGTGACCCGATGTCTCCAATCACTCACCTGATTTCAGCCTTGGTGGACATCGCTGGTCACCATGCAAGGATATCATTCGTTGCGGAAATTTTTCGTGGTGCAATGCAAGCGTTGGGAGCGAAGTGTGACAGTTTGCTCTATCCTGCTGAAACCAGTGGTTGTCAATCTCGGTATCTTCAAAGTTCAGCCATAACTGAGTGGATATTATGTCTCGGTAACGATCTCAATTAATGGTAACTGCATTCCCCTCATCATTTTCAAAGAAGAACGGTCCAAGCCTCTACCAAAATCCACCCCACACGGTCGCTTTCAGTGGATGCATTTCACACTCTGGCATTATTTGAGGATTTTCATTTCTCCAAATCCAGCAGTTCTGTTTATTGACAAATCCACTCAAGTGGAAGTGGGCCTCATCACTGAAGATGATTTTCTTTGCAAAATTCTCCTCAGCTGCAAGTCTCACCACAATCAAGTCAGCAAATTTCCTCCGCCTTCCGTGGTTAGGAGACTGGTGATGCTGCGTAAGTTGAATTTTGTGTGCATGCATATGGAGTGGTTGAGATACCCATCTGCTGCGAACGTCGGCGAATCGATTTTCCAGGACTAAGAGTGACATTGTCTCGTACAACAGCAATTTGTTGTTCTGTCCGACGACAACGATTCCGCTCAGGTGAAATGCTTAGAGAGGACGGACATTTTTGAAATGGCTACTACTCGTTCCCAGAGGAAAGGACGTATGGCAGACAGGTGCAATTCAGTCCTTAGTCATTTTTTTTCTTTTCAGTTGACGTCATGACGCTGTGGACGATAGAACATCACGTGTTTGCCTACGACAGTTAAGTGAAGAATAACGAGTCTGTCACAACGGTTCAACGTGAGTTTCGGCACCACTACAACATTCACCGAAATCATAATAGCTCGTCGACCCCAATCGGCCGAACATATGTAGATATATAT
>NC_068994.1:49206658-49210084 GCF_001194135.2 Octopus bimaculoides | reverse complement strand
AAGCGAGAAACTTGGAGTAGCTAAGTAAATATTTGGAGGGAAAGTGTGAGGAATTACGTGATACTGTAGGGCAATTGGGAAGTAATATTCGATGGAGAGTGGAAGATGAAATCAGCTTGGGTGGTGAAGGGTGGGAAAGGGGTAGGAGAAGGAGGGAGATTACGATAAATGGCATGAATGCGAGTATTAAGGGAGATTAGGAGATGGAAGAGATATATCCAAAGTGATGTAAAGATGTAATGATGTAGCTATATAGATGTGTGGATAGATGCATGCAAGGAAAGAGGGATAGACAGATAGATAGATAGATAGATAGATAGATAGATAGATAGATAGATAGATAGACGGACAAATAAATACATACATACATACATATCTAAATAGATAGATACGCATTTATATGTATGTGTGTGTACACACACACACACACACACACACACACACACACATATATATATATATATATATATATATATATATATATATATATATATATATATATATATATGCATGTGTATGCATAGTTTAGCTCTACATACGCACACAAATACACACATTCATGTTTGTATATATGTATGTCGAGAGAGAGAGAGGAAGTGTATAATGGGGAGCATTAGTTGTACATAATATTATGTGTGTGTGTGTGTGTGTGTATGTATATGTATGTATATATGCATATATGTATGTATATATATATATATATATGTATATATATATATATATGTATGTATATATATATACATACATACATACATACACACATACATACATACTATTTTATTCTTGGACTGGTTTCAGCTACTGAATCCTAGCCATACTCTTTGCCCCGTCATTAAGTGTTTAGACGATCTTATTGATCCTGGTACTTATTTCAGTCTAGTATATTTCTTTTATCCAAATCTAATTATCGAACCGCTAAGTGATACGCATGTTGATGTACGTAAACATAAATACTGACTCGATAGATGATGTTTAAGAAGTCTCGCTTCGAAGCTATGTGACTTCAAGCTTAGTCCCAATGCGTCTCACCTTGTCCCAGTACCTTCTGTTATATTTCCCAGCTGGTTAATAGTTTGTAAATGAATTTTATTGGCGGAAACTCTGTTGAATCCTGCCTGCATATACGTAGATATCTCAAAATTGAATAAATAATTATTTTTTATAACCTTTTATGCATGTGGACACTACCTAGTACTTCAAACTTTCCATTACAGTACATTAATTGTTTATGGCAAGTAGCCATGCCGTGAACATCAGGAGCTGAAAGGTTGTCTGATTTTCAAAGACGGTGAAATGTGGGTGGATCTAAGGATGGATTTTAGCCAACATAAGATTATTCAAAATCTTGGGGTGCCTCTTGCTACTGTCAACAGAATGGTTGTACAATTGACCAGGAAAGGAAAGAAATCAACAGTGCCACGCTCAGGTCGACCTCAGCGCTCTAACAGGTGTCTTCGGTCTGTCAAGCGGAGGATTGTTGAAAATAATCCCTGTTGTAAAGCGACTAAGGTTACAGAGCAACCTTAGATGAGCTCGACTAAACCCTTCAAGATGATTCCCTAGCATGGTCCCCGTCCAATGATTGAAACAAGTAAAAGATGAAAGATAAATACACACACACACACACACACACACACACACACACACACACACACACACACACACACACACACACACACACACACACACACACATATATATATATATATATATATATATATGCTAGTTTGTAATGTAATACATATTGATTACTATGTTGTAAGTTCATTTTAAATGTCACACTGAGCCTTTCAGCAACTAGAATGCATTTGGTCCTTCTAGTCTACGATGTGTGTGATTTGTGTGTTCTTTTAACGGGCTCTAAATTCGTTATATCGATTCAGGTGAATTTTTTCTTGTAGATTACTAAGACGCGGTAGTACTATTCCACTGAGGTATTCGTTTCTAATTAATGTTTGTTTTACATGTCGTCGTCATCGGTTTTATCTGATATCCGAGAATTTATTTGCTGGACGCTACCTTCATGGTGACAGTGTTGTTGACTAGTAGACCAATTCTTGCATAAAAGAGTCAATGGGCGTTGCCAGCATGGCAACTTTGGTGGAAGACGAGTTTAATTTTGTCGACCCTTTCTCTCCTGCTGTTGGATTTCTTTCTTTTCTCTTCTGATGGCTTCGAAGATCTTGGTTCCGATGGTGATGGGACCCCGCCACTTAGTACTGTCTCAGCTTTGTGTTTCAAACGATTTAGGCTGCATTCCAGTGGCTTTCAGTGTAGCTCTGAGTTGGTCCTTGTATCTTCGAAGACGACAACGCCGTGGTCTTTTCTCTGAAGTGAGCTCGCTGAAGAAGACATCCCGTGGGAACCTCGACTCTTCCATTTTTTCTACATGTTCTGACCATCGAACACGGTCTTTCATGATCAACGATTCTATCCTTTGACTGTTGGCTCTTTCAAGGACTTTATTGTTAGTCACATAGTGTTCCCATTTGACGCTGAAAAGTGAACAAATGTAATGCAGCGAACGAAAATTTACCAGCATGACTAAGAAGGAATGTAACTATAGATTTCCACTGTTTTATATCATTGGGGACACTTGCAATCTCTGTGAATGTTTAGCAATTGGTTTATGTCCTTCCTTTGTATATACTCCATGAATAATTCATTATTTCTAAATTTACAGCTAAGAACCGGATGGTGTTATGGTCTGAATTAAACCGAGAGCAATATTGGCCTCTAAATATAAAGTTGAAATGATATTCGAAATCATCTATTAGTCTACCTATCTCCTCATCCGTATTTGTCACAATAAATATGTCATTAACTTACTCAACGATTCTATTAATCCATTATTCTGTTATCGTTTTATTACTTTATTGTTCGTTCAACACTTGCACGTTTTGGTAACAATTATATTTCAGCTTTGGTATATACCCAAGGTCCTTTCACGTTCCTTCTGTGACCAAAGTCCACGATCACTAAATCAATTTTCAAATCATGCATATGCAACGCACAAAAAAATATACTCAAATACAATACTTAGAGGAACTCAACCAGTGTCACTAACTGAGAGGTGTCCAAGGAAACATCCATGGGGAAACATCTGTGGTAAATGTCAACTGAACGAAGCATGCAATTGGAATTCAAGAGTCCATCTCATCTCCCCAAACTTAGCTAGATATCAAGGTTCTTTAGCGTTTAACTAATAGGGACACAACTCACTTCACTTAACTCTCTAATTCCATTTGATGAGGCCGCTAGTCTTGTTGCATATTCCGTTCCGAATTACATTTTGCAAAAGACACATACACGGAAACATGTGTAAATATTTTCAACTTTAAGAAACCAGTAAAATAAAAACATACGAAACTACATGTATTAGATACCTACATAATCACACACACACACACACACACACACACACAC
>NC_068994.1:49204042-49204537 GCF_001194135.2 Octopus bimaculoides | reverse complement strand
GAGAGAGAGAGTGAGAGGGAGAGAGAGAGATGTAAAAAGGTAGGGTGTGGCTATATAAACCGTTGCCCTTATATAAAGAGAATGAAAGGAGAGTTGTGTGAGTATGTCTGGGTGTGTATATACGCGCGCGTGCGTGTGTGTCTATGTGGGTACGTGCACAAGATGGAGGGTGCTGATCATAATAGATGTAAAGTTACAGTTATAAGAATAATAGATGCATAGGATCCTACAATGGAAAATGGTTTCTTCAAAAAATATGATTCAAAGATAACCTTATATT
This sequence comes from Octopus bimaculoides, assembly GCF_001194135.2. Lineage (NCBI taxonomy): Eukaryota > Metazoa > Mollusca > Cephalopoda > Octopoda > Octopodidae > Octopus > Octopus bimaculoides. The sequence goes on along the minus strand of NC_068994.1, from coordinate 49,204,257 downwards.
CATAGCATATGTGCATAGTCACTCGCCTGCATAAATGGTTGGTTCACGTGTACTTCTATATTACATATATGTATGTATGTATGTATGTATAGATAGATAGAGAGATAGATGGATAGATAGATAGATAGATAGATAGATAGATAGATAGATAGATAGATAGATAGATAGTTAGATAGATAGATATAGAGAGAGAGGAGGAGAAAGAGAGGGACATA
>NC_068994.1:49199558-49203641 GCF_001194135.2 Octopus bimaculoides | reverse complement strand
ATATATATGTGTGTGTGTGTGTGTGTGTACATGCATGCTTGCATACATACATACATACATACATACATACATACATACATACATACATACATACATACATACATATATATGCCAGTGTTATGTCCGTCCACGGACGGATAGAATGAATATTATCGTTGCCCGTTTTAATTTCAATATTCTATTAACTCCAAATGTTAAAGTATTACACTGCTTCCCAAAGATTACAAAAATTATGATGAGATATTTTGGGAAGATATACAGGCGATAATATTGGCAATAATGTAGGATGTATCAGTCTGGGGGTAGGTTATTCTTCTATTTTCCAACGTATCACCGGAAGCGTTGACATCTCTTCCGGTCTGAGTGGAATAATGAGGCAAACTTATGAATCAGCACTGAATGTTTTTTCCAAAGATTCTGACAGTACACATTTGATAACGGACACAAAAATTTTATCTGCGTTAAAACTATCATTAAAACTATGTTTAAGCTTCGTCCGTTAATGAGGTTTTTGATAACAAATTAAAATAAAAAATTGCAAAATATGGAGAAAAAAAATCGTTAATCAAGATATTGCTTTGAATTTGTGTGTGTATGCATATATGTATATATACATGCATACATACAAACAGTCATACACACACATATATATGTATGTATGCATGTATGTATGTGTGTAAGTATGTATGTACGTACATACGTACACACACATCAATTACTAAGCCTGAATTCCCGTTATAATAATTTGATTTTACTAAAACTATTGAGTTTGTTTACAGTAATAGTTTGTTACTATGCGCAACCATATAATTAAAACCAAACTCGCATCAATGCTAGTATCCATATCTAATCATCGATCTATGTATCTATCTATGCATCTACACAGATACAGAGATACACACTCATACACACACAATAAGTAAATAAATATTTATATATATTATATATATATTTTTATATATAATATATATAAATTATATATGCACACACACACATACACACACACACACACACACACACACACACACACACACACATACATATATATATATATATATATACACACAGAGATGACTGAAAAGTTCCTGGCTTTCGGGATATCGCGAAAAAGCCTGACTGGAGGCTCAACCATCCGAGTTCTTTTACAGGGCTTAAAAAAAACTGAAGGACCACTGCAATAAGTGTGTGAATCTGAGAAGGGAACATTTTGGATAAAATCCTAAAATTCTCTTGTATTTTCTTTTACTCAAAGGCAGGAACTTTTCAGCACACCGTCGTGGATTTGTGTGTGTGTGGTGTGTGTGTGTGCGTGCGTGCGTGTGCGTGTGCGAGCGTGTGCGTATGTGTGTGTGTATGAATAGATAGATACATATACATACATATACATATATATATATTTCTATTTATAGGTCAGTGACTGTGTCACTTTGAAATCTATATATTCGAACTGTGAATTCAGCAACGCCACCTAGCTAAGCAGCTACTCTGTGTTGATAAAGAGCAATAACTCTGAAACTAGTCCACAGATGTTTTTTGTGCTAGGTGGGGATGCTGAATTCCCTGTTCAAAAATATAAGGACACAGATAGTGTGTCGTACAGCCAGCTAGGAACGATGTTCCTTGGGGCTAATGAACAGTAACGAAGTCCCTTCCAGGACAGCCATATTATGTTGACAATTAGCTTTTAGTTTTACCTTATATATTTTTTTTTTTACTTTATATATCTTTTTAACGAAAAAAGGTTTTTACAGTGACTTTGATGTTTCGGCCAGCTAAGACATCATCAGTTCGAATGTTGATCGTCTGTACCTACAGAGGCTCAGGGGAAGCAGGGAAATGACACGACCTTAACTTTTGTATAATGTATCAACAATAAGATTATTTACATAATTCTACTTCGCGGAAGCCTGAATATTTAAAACCGGTTCTAAAGCACGTAAATAACAAATATGCATTTAAAAGTAGGATACACGACTCTGAACTCGGAAAGTGGTAGGGAAAAACTCGTGCCGTACCAACGAAAAACATCAAATAGCTAGCAAAAATTGGAGACCAAGAATAATTCAAATATCAATGGGAACACAAACCTCTGCATTGACTGCATGTCCTCCAAAGTCAAGATACCGATGTAGACCAGAAAAGAAACTGACGTTGCCAGAGGGGAGGGAGATGTAAATATTCGCTATACGAGGCCAAAGTATGTTTAAGTCTTATGCATATTTTGTGACAGATATGAATAAAACACAAGAGCATCTTATTTTAGGTTCTCCGGTATTGACACGAAATAGTTATAAGAATCGCCATGACAGAGTAAACCATTGTTGGCACTGGAAGCTATGTAACTATTACATCATTAAAACAGCCATTAACCGGCATGAATACAAACCATAACTATTAATGGAAGAAGATATAAGATAACAGTACTTTGGGATTCCCCAGTTAGTACAAATCGGAGAATTCAAGCAGAGCAGATATCATTTTCAAGGGCAGGAAAGATAAAACCTGCAAATTATTTGATATGAGTATTCAATTAGATAACGCCATATCAGTAAAAGAGATGGGAAAAAAATACGCAAATACAAAGTCTTAGAGATTGAGATTGTTAAAAGGAAGACAGTTCCACTAATCGTGGGATCCTTGGGTATGAAAAAGGACTTGAAAAACATGTTAACAATATCCCAGAAGCAGCATCTCTTCAGGAGATTCAAAAGAGATAACAGTGACCACCACTGCAGGCCATACTCCGATTAGTTCTTTTCAATCTAATTATGAATTACAGAGGACCTGTACATTTATAAGGCATTTCTTTAAATTGAGCTTTGCCTACATAATCTAAATTATTCATTAAATATCACTGAATAAAATCCGCATAATGATAATAATAATAATAATAATAATAATAATAATAATAATAATAATAATAATAATAATAATAATAAACGGGCTGATTACTACCTCGTTCAGATACCAGGAAACCCCAAAATGGCTGAAGTTCAAAAGATAGTGCTCATGGGAACTGCCCATATCCTACGTAAAATACTGTCTATGTGATCTCAAATTTTAAAACAAACACATAATTTTCTTATGGTATGTTAAACATTCTCTAGAACAACACTATGTCCGAATTCAAATATATGGTACCCTAGGCATAACACCTACATGAACTTCTAACTTGTCTCTTGAGGTCTCTGGGTGAGACTTGGATCCAACTTGTACAAATGCAAAGCAAAAGTCAAACATAAAATAATAATAATAGTAATGTCTCTCTCTTGCGTGTTTTTAGCTTGTGTTTCCCTCGATTGAATGTGGCACCCGTTGGTTCGCTGTACGGACAGAAGATAAAAAATCTTCTTTGTTGTCTCATCGATGCAGATTTTGTCATTGTTTTTATTGTTGTTGACGTTATTTTTCTTCTTTTCACATTTCGTGCTGTTCGTGTTTGTCTATAGCGCTACTATTTTCCGCCTCATTATTGTGTTGTGACACAGAATTAGACTGTCACAGTTCATACCTACATATTTCTGATATATGTCCTCTCCGTTTCACCGCTGTTTTGCACCATAGCATTAAATGTTGTCGTCGGAGCTAGCACCGATACATTTGTTATATTTCTCCGGAAGCTATTTGGAATATAATTACTTTTTTGCCTTGGCTAGCAATGTTTTCAAAGCAAACAACAGCGTCAGCGTTTACCGCTACTGCAGCTGTCAAGGACTCCTCTCACTATTCCTCTTTCTTCATATGTCAAATATGCTGAGATAATTAATTAAAATATTTGTTTCCTGACTACAAATGACATGAAAATGTCATTCTGCCTCCTTTAATGAGGGTGGACATTCAGAACATTCGAACTTCACTTTTTTATTTATTTTTGTTCGTTTGTTTTCTTCCTTTTTTTTCTGTGCCTAAGACAAATACAATAATTGAAAATTAAAACTTCCATCGGACAAACTGATGAAAACTGTTTACTACTACCAGTGACCACTGAGAGCACGCCTTTGGCCTTGGAAATAAGCAATTCAACCTGTTCTATTTGTAATTACTGGTAGAAAAAGCAATAATAATAATAATTATTATATATAT
>NC_068994.1:49198054-49199252 GCF_001194135.2 Octopus bimaculoides | reverse complement strand
TATGCATACACACACATATATTCAGATATTCATGTCGTTGAATCTTTGAATTTCTGAATTCAATTGTGTTGTTGCAATAAAAGGTGTGTTTACGTATTTCGGTAATATATTAAAGTTTTAAAGTTTTCTTGAGATGTTCGTTTGTCTGTCGAGTTGGAGAATGCAATAGGACTTTTGCAAAGAAAAGGATGTTTACATTTTCGAATACTCATGGAGGGTCAAAAAGAAAAGAAAAGAAGTAGATAGTAAAATTTTAAGATTTACTAAATATGGTCTTTTAAATGACCGCACAGAGAGAAATGGTAGTGTTCTTAGAATAAAAAAAGGTGGATGATGTTTACATTTTCGAACACTCAGGGAGAAAGGAAAGGATAGGTATTCACAGCAGTTTATTATTGTTATAGAAACAAAGCTCAGGTTTGGTCTTATTCCTGACAGGATTTATTTTCGTAGCGGGTTACTACCAGTTGCCTTAGGTTTCAACAAGTTTTCGGCAGTCTTTCAAATGCTTAGAAACCTGAAAATCCTTGCTACCCCAAGGAGGCAAACTTTCTGTAGGAGCTCTACGGGGTATTCCATTTCAATCTCCTTTAGTCATTTGTCTATATCTTTGCTTACTGTTCCCAACTTACCAATTATAATAAGCACGGCCTTTACTCTACCCATGCCCCAAATTCTTCCTTATTATTATGATTATTATTATTATTATTATTATCATCATCATCATCATCATCATCATTATTATTATTATTATTATTATTATTATTATTATTATTATTATTATTATTATTATTATTATTATTATTATTATTATTATTATTATTATTATTATTATTAAGGCAGCGAGCTGGCAGAATCGTTAGTTAGCGCGTGGAATGAAATACTTAGCCTTATTTCGCTCGTCGCTACGTTCTGAGTTCAAATTCCGCCGAGGTTGACTCTGCATTTCATCCTTTTGTGGTCGATAAAATAAGTACCAGTTTAACACTGGGGTCGATGTCATCGACTGAGCACCGTCCCCAAAATAGCTGCCGTTGTGGCAAAATTTGAAAACATTATCATTATTATTATTATTATTATTATTATTATTATTATTATTATCTTTATCTTCATCATAATCATCATCATTAGCATTATGTTCCTCAACATAAAAGTGAGAGGTGGTGAAAGGAAGAAAGAAAAAAAGGAGGAGGAGGAG
>NC_068994.1:49196902-49197752 GCF_001194135.2 Octopus bimaculoides | reverse complement strand
ACTTTCAGCAAAGTGCATCAAATTTGTTTCCGTGTGAAGACGTATTATTATTATCAACACCGACCAACAACTGCATTGTTGCTTGATTTTGCAGGCAGCTGCTGTAGTCATTGCAATTGTTGCTGTTGTTGCTGGAGCAGCTGTTCGTCTGCTCTTAACGTCGTCGTTGCTGTTCTGGTGTTTTTATTATTCTTTTATCGTTGTTGCTGTTGTTGTTGTTACTGAAGATGAAGATAGTGATGGTGATGGTGATGGTGATGGTGATGGTGATGGTTATGGTGATGGTGATGGTGGTGGCAATGACAGTTGTTGGGGATGGAGGATGGCGCTCTTGTTGTTGTTGCAGTTATTGTCCTTTGAACTTCGAATTTTTTTCTTGGGCATTCATATACTTTGCAAGAAATATCTAACGTGAGCAAATAAAACAGAAATTTCATGTGTGTGTATATATATATATATATATATATATATATATATATATATAGTGTGTGTTTTTGTGTGTGTTGTGTATGTGAGTGAGTGTGTGTGTATCTGTGGGTGAATGAGTATATGGATATTGCTATACACAAATAAACACAAACGCACACAAGCACACACATCCTACATACACAAACAGACTGCTCCAGAGCGGTAATGAGAGCCCCGACAGCCTTAGAGAGGGAATAGGTTTCTACTACATCAGCAAATATGAGTGTATTTATATACGCGTCTTGAATGTACTTACGGGCAAAAAATTTCTAAATATAATTACAAACATTCTACGTGTGTATCGCTGTGAGTGTACATATATATATATATAAAATATATATATATATATATATATACAAACACATATATATATGTATATATA
>NC_068994.1:49192333-49195044 GCF_001194135.2 Octopus bimaculoides | reverse complement strand
TATTATTAATGCTAATACTGTAATACTGCAACTACCTCTACGAATAATAATAATAATAATAATAATAATAATAATAATAATAATATATATGTGTGTGTGTGTAATCAAAATAAGCAACGAGGATATCCAGAGGTAATGCAGTACGATCGTTTCATGCAACTCCATTTAATTAAACAATGCAATCATTACATCAGTTTAAAATGCAGAGCAATCCTCAGCTGCACAGAGACATAGAATTTAATTAAATTAGAACAGATGGGCACATTAGTATAACTATACCTAAAATCTCTAAGAAGTTAAGGAGATAGACAAAGAACATGGTATATTTACAGCCTGCTGTTGTTGCAACGAGCGCATGTTATTGAACGTTATTAATGTCACACGGGATAAGCTATGACGTTTTCTCTGTTGAAATAAAGTTTTAACCGTTTCTTTTCTCTTTTATATTGGATACAAACGTTTCTTAGTTTCCATTTCTCCTGCTACTTTCTTTATATATTTTTTATTTTCCTTGTTTACTTGCTTTAAAGCTGAATTTTTATTTCAGTTGTGTGTACTTCAATATTTTTCAGGCAGTCTCTGTTATGGGATAGTTTTGTTTTTTCTCTTTTTTTTTATGTTATTAGTTTTGCTATTTCTGGTGTGTAACTACACTTGTATTTTTAAGCTGCCTGGGAAGACATAAGTCTGTTGTTTTTGTTGTCTCATGTTTTGCTTTATTACTTTATTTAAAGTGTCTATAATTCTTTTCTACTCTAGGTACAAGGCCCAAAATTTTTGGGGAGGGGTCCAGTCGATTAGGTGGACACCAGTACGCAACTGGTACTTAATTTATCAAACCTGAAAAGATGAAAGGCAAAGTCGACCTCGGTGGAATTTGAACTCAGAACGTAAAGACAGACGAAATACCGATATGCATTTTGCCCGGCGTGTTAACGTTACTTATTTCTTTATTTCCCACAAGGGCCTAAGCATAGAGGGGACAAACAAGGACAGATAAAGGGATTAAGTCGATTATATCGACCCCAATGCGTAACTGGTGCTTAATTTATCGACCCCGAAAGGACGAAAGGCAAAGTCGACCTCGGCGGTCGATAAATTAAGTACCCGTTATGCACTGGGATCGATCTAATCTAATCGACATGAATACGTACTCATACACACATACTACGACTACTACGACTACTACTACTACTACAACTACTACTACTACTACTACTACTAATATTCTACTACCACTACTACTACTACTACTACTACTACTACTACTACTACTACTACTACTACTACTACCACTACTACTACCCGTGTCTTGTTTTCCACTTCTGTTATCCTCAGCAACTTCGTCGTCCGCCATTTTGCTTCTTCACCGTTGTCGTCGTCCATGTTGTTTATATCGTCTCTCACTTACTGTCATCCAACGTGTTTTCGTTGCGTTTGTGTTTGATACAAGTGAAATCTTTGGGGGTGAGATGTTATTGTTAGAATTGTAAACAGTTTTATGGCAGACGGTGCGGACGTGACTGACACAATATTGTTCATCTTGTTAAATATCAGAGTGTGCATCATCGAACTATTGTATGTGTGTGTGTGTGTGTGTGTGTGTGTGTGTGTGTGTGTGTGTGTAGGGGGCAGGGTGTATGTCTGTGTGTATAAACCGATAGTTAGCTAGTTATGTGGAGATAGATCAAGAGACAGACAGACAGACAGATAGATAGATAGATAGAAAGATTGGAAGATGATTAGATAGATAGCTACATAGATAGATAGCTACATAGATAGATAGCTACATAGATAGATAGCTACATAGATAGATATGTTGCATATATGTATAAATGTCTGTATGTATATATATATATTTGTGTGTGTGTGTGTTTGTGTGTGTGTGTGTGTGTATACATGTATATGTGTATATATGTATATATTTATATATATGTGTGTTGATGTGTGTATGTAGTTTAAAAAATATAGAGTAATATGTCGTCATAAATAGAAAAGATAAATTTTACATTACTTTCGCGATTGGGATTTATCTATTTCTTTCTCTCCTCCTTTGACACACTCCCACATCTCTCTCTCTCTCTCTCTCTCTCTCTCTCTCTCTCTCTCTCTCTCTCTCTCTCTCTCTCCCTCTCTTTCACACACACATACACACTCATACTCCATCACTCCCCTGTGTCTCACACATTCTCTTCACCCTGTCTCTCTCACTCTCCCAGTTATTCCTTACAGTAATTTAACTGTTATTGTCCTTTATGATTTCGTTGTTGTTGTTGTTGTCGATGTTATTGACGAGGAAGAAACAGAGTGGTTGCAGTTGTTGTTGTTGTTATTCTTCTTCTTCTTCCACTTCTTCTTGCGGTTGTTGATCATGAAGTTTACTTTGTTGTTGTTGTTGTTGTTGTTGTTGCAAAGGTTGTTTTTGGTGAGGTTTTTTTTTTCTCTAAACTGAATGAGAAAATATATTTACTTTTATTATAATTTCAGATAAATGATTTTTTTTTCTTTTCATTAAAGGAACTAACTGGAATACACATCCACATATACATACAAGCTTACACACACACACACACATGGGTACGTACACATACACACGCGTGCGTTCAAGATCAGGTACATGCACATACTAACACCCATTCATATACATATACAAGTGAGTGTGTGTATATGTATATATATATATATATATATATATATATATATATATATAT
>NC_068994.1:49190070-49192243 GCF_001194135.2 Octopus bimaculoides | reverse complement strand
ATGCACACACACACGCACACACAGATAGACGAACACATACACAAAGACCTACCTATATTTCTCATCAAAACACAGAAAACATAGTTATATCTGTTTCCGCTTTTATAAATAACATAATTTTCCTCACTTTATTTCGTTTTTCTCATTCTTTTAATTATTTACATATTTCCTTTTCTAATATTTTTGCAACGTCTTTTCTTTTTTCTCCCTCCATCTTACAACAACGTTAATAGTTTTATTATTATTTTGATTGTTGTTACTGTACATCGTATTATTATTATTATCATTATTATTATTATTATTATTATTATTATTATTATTATTATTATTATTATTATTACTATTATTATTATCAATACCGTCATCATCATCATCATCACCGTCACCGTCATCATGATCATTATTATCGTCGTCGTCGTCGTCATCATCATCATCATCATCAACATCATTATCATCGTCGTCATCATCATCATCATCATCATCATCATCAACATCATCATCATCATCTAAATAGAGAAAAAAATTGAGTTACTTTTCTGTTGCTTTCTTTCCCACATAGTAATCCCCGTTGTTTTTTTTTTTATACCTGCTTTCTTTCTTCTTTTTCTTCGTTCATATCTTCTCCCTTTCCCATTCTCCTTCTTCGTTTTCTGTTTTTCTTTTTCTTTTGCTTCTCCTTTTCATCTTTTTTTTTTCTTCTTCTTCTTCTTCTTCTTCTTCTTCTTCTTCTTCTTCTTCTTTCTTCTTCTCTTTCTTCTTCTTCTTCTTTCTTCTTCTCTTTCTTCTTCTTCTTCTTCTTCTTCTTCTTCTTCTTCTTCTTCTTCTTCTTCTTCTTCTTCTTCTTCTTCTCCTTATTCTTCCCCTCTTGCTTCTTTTTCTTCTACTTACTTTTTACTCATTTCTATCTCCTTCCTATTCTTCATCCTATCCTCTCTTCTCTTTTCTTTCTTTCTTCTTCTTCTCCTTCTCCCTCTTCGCTTCACCATCTTTCTCTCCTTTCTGCCTTTTCTTCCGCTCTCAATCCTTCGTCTTCTCCATCTTTTCGTTTTCCTTCTTATTTTTATGCCACTTCCTCCTCTTCCAATATTTCTTCCTCTTATTACACTTATCATCATCATCATCATCATCATCTTGATATTCATCTTATTCTCCTTATTTAAGCCTTCCTTCTTCATTTTATCGAACTTCCTATTATTCCTATCATTATTATTATCATCATTATTATTATTATTATTATTATTATTATTATTATCATTATTATTATTATTATTATTATTATTATTATTATTATTATTATTACTATTATTCCACTGTTTCCTTCAACCATTTCTGGTTAATAAAGAAAATAATTTAATATTACTATTATTATTATTATTATTATTATTATTATTATTATTATTATTATTATTATTATCATCATCATTATTTTCCTTATTATTAATAATATTTGTTTTTTAATTATAATTATTATTATTATTATTATTATTATTATTATTATTATTATTATTATTATTATTGTTATTATTATTATCTGCATCATCATTATCATTATTATTAACAATATTTGGGGTTTTTTCCAATTACGACAACAATTTCAACAACTGTACCAATATTATTTTTACTATTTTCATTCTTTTTGTGATTATTATAATTAAAACTTTCTAATTCTTTTCTCTCTTTCTCATCGTTTGTCCAAATTCGGTTTTTTTTTGTTTTCTGTTTTTTTCTTTACATATATGTGTGCGTGAATGTGCGTGAGTGTATGTATATGTACATATATATATATATGTGTGTGTGTGTGTGTGTGTGTGTGTGTGTATGAAAGTATGTATGTATGTATATATATATCTACATGTACATGCATACACACATATTCTGAAAATTATTACTTCAAAAATATTTTCAATTTGTAATTTTCATTTTGAAATTATTCTTATTTTCATTGTCGCTGTTGTACTTGTGACAGGGCTATTTTTATCATACCTGAATGCTATTTTTTCTCAATATTCCTCTTCTACTTTCCATATACATGAGTGCAATACATACATACACACACATACACACACACACACACACACACACACACACACACACACACACATATATATATATATATATACAAATATACATATACATGTATGTATGTATGTATGTATGTATGTATATATATATA
>NC_068994.1:49187247-49189811 GCF_001194135.2 Octopus bimaculoides | reverse complement strand
AAATAATAATGAGAAGGGTGTCTTTTGCGCTAGGCAGCCATTATTTAATTAATTAAGAAAGGTGAGAGTAAGAGTGAGTTTACGATCGTTTCTGTGTACCATGCCGAGGAAAATATATATTTATATTTTTGCCTCGTTGCCAATGGTAGACATCATCAGAACAAAGAAGTTAGAGATTGAGCAAAGAGCGAAAGATAGAGGGATACATCGGAAAATTTTTGTTTTCGTGGCATGTTGTACGTCTTTACGTTTTGAATTCAGATTTCAGTGAGGTTGACTTTGCTTATCATCCTTTAAAGGTTGATAAACCAAGTGCCGTTGAATTCTGCAGTCGATGTGATCGACTTGCCCACTCACCTGAAATCTTAGGCCTTGTGCCAAAATTCGCAACCACTATTACTTTCATGCTTCATAGAGAATTTTCATATACATGATTAAAAGTATATACATGACGAGCTTCTTTTCAGTTTCCGTCTACCAAATCCACTCACAAGGCTTTGGTCGGTCCGAGGCTATAGCAGAAGACACTTGCCCAAGGTGCCACGCAGTGGGACTGAATCCAGAACTATGTGGTTGGTAAGCAAGCTACTATACTCGCCACACAGTCACTCCTGCGCCTATATACATTTATATATAATATGGGTGAAAAATTGAATATTAATTTGATTAGTATCAATTTAAAACCAGTGGCCTAGCAGATTACATTTATATATATAGTTACACACACACACATATATATACATATATATATATATAAATTGTCTAAAATAGTACAAAAAACAAAGGACAGAGACGTTTGAAGGAACAACAAACAAGGTGCATTAGTGTGACGGTCAGGAATGATGGATGAGTCTTTCACGTATCGAGCTTACGATTCTCTATAGAAAAGAATGAGGAAAGAATGGAAAAAGGCAAAAAAAACAACAACAAAAAAAGGAGAGCGAAAAACCGAGTCTGGATTCCATATGTATACAGCTCTTTCGGAATCTGTATCTAGTTGTGTGAACGGCGCTAAAGTGTCCCACATATGTAAATATGCATACAGATGCATATATAAAGTTGTGTTCTAACGTAACAAATATGGCTTCTCATCAGAACATTTCATGAGTATTAAATATTTTGGCTTTGCTAGATTAAGTTTTCTCTCCTTTTTATATATTATGATATATGATGCGCGTTGTGCGTGTAACCATATGTCACAGTACGAAATATAACTGTATAACAATTAGCAATGTAACAAGAGTTGGCTATCTTGTTATAACCGTTCGCACAATAACAATCTAATACTCCAACGCAGAATCAACAACGAGACTAATGCTCTCACAGTTCGACCTCAAGTGTTTACTGGCTCATGAGCTTATAAGATTCGTCCAGTCCACTGACAGTCACGTGCGTGGGTATCAGTTCGCTCCTCAACAATATAGCAATTAGCTTGAGATATATTTGTTACGATTACGCATTTCGAAAAATTGGAGTCTCTTATGGGAAATGGGAAATGCACATTTCGAAAAATGGGAGTCTCTTGTGTCAAAATATTATATTTCGCATCAAACGCAAGCACTGTATTTAAAACAGTAAAGTTCTTATAATGATCATCAACTTTTCTAGATCTCCGCAGTCTAATCATGAGGATGAAACGTTTTAAAAGGAAAGGCCAGCAACAACCATTCATACAACCCGGGTCCTCATAACTGCGAGGGAAATCTTTATCACAACGGAGTGGCATCTTTTACCATAGTCTCGGATCGAACTAAGATTTGTGATTGAAATTCAGTAAAAAGAAACTGTGCTTAAGTCCATTGTATGGAATATAGCTCAATTAAAAGGATCAGACTTGTCAAACTTTGTATCATAGTTCTGACTAAAGATTACATTCAGACTGTTGCTCTCTATAGTATATTTACTAACTTACATGGAAATTCAAATGAGTCGTTAGTTTGTTCAGCTCTTTACGATCTACGAAACATTCAGCGTCGAATGTGACGGGGATCCATCGGAATTTTTCATCATATGCACCAATGAATATGTTTACCACACATATATGTATTTTTATGGATGTATTGGAATGAATATTATGTATGTATGTATGTATGTATGTATGTATGTATGTATGCATAATAAAAGTATTCCTACCTACATTGCTAGCAGCAAGGTAGATTATTATTGTGTGCTTATATGCATACATAGACATACGTACTCACAGATATATAGATGCATATATATAAGTAATACTAAATAATACATATATATATATACACATGTATATGTATATATATTTATATATTTATATACATACATACATACATACATACATACATACATGTGTGCGTGTTTGCATTATTAATTAAGATTTAATTGAGTTAAATATTCCAAATGAATTCAATGTTATAAAGAATTATAACAAAGAATTCTTGAAGACATTGATAAAGGAATTTCTGAAAAAATCGATGAAGAATAAAACATAAGGAACTGATATATACATACATACTTATATATACATACATACATACATACATACATACACACATACATACATACATATATATATATATGTATGTATATAT
>NC_068994.1:49184349-49184692 GCF_001194135.2 Octopus bimaculoides | reverse complement strand
TATCTTATTCTCCAAATAGATGGATATCCACTTTTTACCGCGGAGGGGTGTACAGATTTACTATACAATAATATATGTGTCAATCCGTGTGTGTGTGTTTGTGTGTGTGTGCGTGTGTGTGTGTGCGTGTGTGTGTGTGCGTGTGTGTGTGTTTTTTTATGCATGTATGTATGTATGTATATACGAATGGATTTTATAGATTCACAACAGGTGTTTCAGCTGCATCATTTCTTTATTGGAGAATAGATCGATTTTGTATGTATGCATGTATGTATGCATGTATGTATGTATGTATGTATGCATGCATGTATGGATATATATATACATATATATATATATATAT
>NC_068994.1:49182724-49184339 GCF_001194135.2 Octopus bimaculoides | reverse complement strand
GAGAGAGAGAGTGAGGTGAGAGAGATAGAATGAGAGAGAGAGAGAGAGAGAGAGAGAGAGAGAGAGAGAGAGAGAAAGAAAGAGAGAATAAGGGCACGAATGGATTTTATAGATTCAGAGCAGTTGTTATAGCTGCATTTTCTTATCGATTACTACGATTACATCCTGAAAAAATCCGCTTTCATCAGGTGAGTTTAAACTTAGATAGGACACAAAAACACAATAACAGCAGTGAATTTGCCTTTAGAAATTTAAATATGTGGCAAGAATATTTTAACTAACCTCAAATTGGTGTATACCTAAACACTGTATGTGGCTGATACTGCTTTAATATTTCCGATTTCGCGGTCTAGTAGCACGATTTTGTCTATGTCGTTGACAATGTTTTAGTTAAAGCTACGTCTTTAATTATTTCTGTGCAGAGTTGCCTGTCTTTGGTATTTTCAATTGATAACGGCCTAAAGAGCTAGAAATGCGACCAAAAATGGTGTTTTGCACATTTTTACCATAAGACTTTTTCTCCACGGTAAATGCAGAAAATTTGCTTTAAGAAGTTAGAAGTTAAAATATGTCACAAACAGATTTTAACTAACCTAAAGTTCGCCTATGCTTAAACAACGCTTGGCGCTGATATATATATAAATATATATATATATATATATATATATACATATGTGTGTATATATACATGTATGTGTGTGTGCGTGTGAGTGTGTGTGTATGTATGAATGTGCGGATGAATGTGTGCATGTGCATAGAAATATATATGTGTGGGTACAAGTAAATATATACATGCAAGAAATCACGCATACACGCACACACCAATATATATGTGTATGTGTGTGTGTGAGAGAGAGAGAGTGCGTGTATGTGTGTATGTATGTATGTATGTATATCTATATATGTGTGTGTTTGTGTGTGTGCGCGCGCGCGTGTGTATACATAGGTAAATATATACATATATATATAGATGTGTGAATATACAGTATATGCTCATACACACATACATACTTACATACGTGCATATATAGATCCGCATACACACGCACATATACACACACACATACACACACACAACCTACACGCTTACTTACATACACACACACACACACGCACACAACCAGCATTCAACCTTCCTTGGAAATCTGTAAATAGAAAATTAGATAAGAGGGAGCCTTGCATTATTTTGAATGCTAAACCTACAAGCATAGAGGCACCCGACAAAAACAAATGGACATCAGACAAGAGAAAGAAGTTAAGGTCAATCGTTGTGTCCAGTTGTATTGATGTCTTCAACAATAATTGAATGGCCTATAGATAAGTTCTTCGCAGAAACACGAGATGCGCTGTCTGTAGAGTCTATAGACAGGAAGTGTATTGATCTACTTAAATATGTGTGCGTAGGTTTTGTACGTATTGTATGTAAGAACTTATGTATTTATGCATGTATATATATATATATATATATATATATATGCATTTGTGTGTATCTGTGTACATATAGTACATATATATTTATATATACATATATGTACATATGTGCATATATAATATATATATATATATATAATATATATATATAATATATATGTGTCTGTGTATATATATACATATA
>NC_068994.1:49180908-49181448 GCF_001194135.2 Octopus bimaculoides | reverse complement strand
ATATGTATGTATATATACATATATATATGCATGTGTACATATATGTATATATATATGTATATACATATATATGCATGTATATGTATGTATATATATGTGTGTGTGTGTGTGTGTGTGTGTGTGTGTGTGTGTGTGTGTGTGTGTGTGTTTATATGTTTTTATAACTGTGCACAGTTAAAAGTGCGTAGGCGTGCTTAAGCACTTAAGCATGTTGTTTTATGTGTATGTATATTTATATGTATGTATGTATGTAAGTACGTACGTATGTATATATATATATCTGTGTGTGTGTGTGTGTGTGTTTGTGTGTGTAAATGTATGCATGTATGTATGTGTGGATGTAGGCCTACGAATAGTTACGTCACTACTCTGTCTTGCGTATATGCATTTGTTCAGGTGGGTGAATGTATACCTGCTACAGGCTCGGAATAATTAGATAGATAGATAGATAGATAGATAGATAGATAGATAGATAGATAGATAGATAGATAGATAGATAGGTTGGTAGGTAGGTAGGTGGGTAGGTAGGTAGGTAGGTAG
>NC_068994.1:49176552-49179871 GCF_001194135.2 Octopus bimaculoides | reverse complement strand
ATATATATATATATATATATATATATATATATACACACGACTGCTTTCTTTGAATTCCAGTCTTCCGTTTCCACTCACGAGGCTTTGGTCGGCGCGAGACGGTTGCCCAAGGTTCTATGCAATGGGACTGAGCCTGGAACCATGCGGTTGAGAAGCAAGCTCAGTCACACCTGCGCCTATCCATATAGACATGCCTATACATATGGGCCACGAAAAGCACATTTCCACCAGAGGCTCGGCACTCTTTTGTTATCTTAAACACGAAGGCGCTGGCTGCGATCTCAGAAACACAAGAACACCATGCCTTTTTATTGTCCGCATTAGATTCGGATCTTCCATGTTGAGGCTGAAAAGAAAGAGCGTATATTTAGTTAAAGTATGGGCCACTCATTGTTCTTAAAATTTTTGTTCTCAAAAGGCTGACGCACACAGCAAGTATGTATGCATGTACGTATGCAAATATTTACAGTTTCCTACATAAAGAGACTCAAATTTCCGTTTAAGCTGGAGACAATGCGTAGCATTCACAGGCTTCAAAAAGACGAAAATGAGACACTTCAGTCGTTCTCATGACTCAATGCAGCAGTGATATTCGTCTCGTTGCGATATATGTTATGCTTTTAACACAACAAGTGTATGAGGAGATTTTTATCTCAGATAATTCCCCAATATCATATGCCTTCTAACGATGTGCATATATTTTGTGTGATAAACAGATACCATTTTCCGTTGTTGTATTTTTTATACATTTGCAAGCATTTCTCTTCCTTAGATGAGAAACTGATCTTATCTTTATATTGGCTTTTCTTTTGCGCGTCATTTATAAGTACAAGCTTTGTAAAAGATTGCCTAGATTTTCTTTTACTAATTAAATTCCGGAATATAATGGGAAGTTGTTTGTATTCCTTCTCGATGTACATAAAGTTTTTATTACGTTTTCAGTATGGGTGATATCTATCTACCTGTAAGTCTAATATGACGTTTAAAGTGTCGGCTATAATTATATTACTGGTACTCTAATATTGAAGCTGAACTACTGAAATTTATCTTTTATGTATTTTCCTAATCCTATTCACTTTTTGTTGCTTATTATTGTGCATAAACTAAGGTAGCAAAATGGTAGAATAGTCAGCACGCCGGACAAAATGCTTAACGGCATTTCGCCCGTCTCCATGTTCGGGGTTCAAATTCCGCCGAGATCGACTTTACTTTTTATCCTTTCGAAAAAAATAAGGGTTGAAAAAATAAGTATCAGCTGATCAATGGGGCCGATGTGTTTGACTTAGCTCCTCCTTTCACCAAAAAATTAAAATGCTGGCTTTGAACCAAAATTTGAAATCTATGATTATATTACTGGTACACTAATATTGAAGCCGAACTATTGAAATGTGCTAATTATGTATTTTCTTAACCCTATTTAACTTTTTGATGGTTATTGTACAAAACCAAGGCGGAAAGCTGGTAGAATCGTTATTACATTTCATTCGGCTTTACTTTCTGAGTGCAAATACCAAATTCCAAATTCCAAATTCCAACTGGCATTATTTTATCAGCCGAGAAATGGTGACTATTCATCATTTCGCGGCCGATAAGATAATACCAGTTGAACATTGAGGTCGATGTTATCGTTTAGTCCTCTTACCCAAAGTTTCAGACCCTGCGTCAATAGTGGAAAGAATTACCGTACATACTGCAAAGCCATCATCACTATATAACACTCCTTTTAATACATACTCAAAGCAAAATTCGAAGTCGGTGCACGGTGCGATGCTACAAATATCCAATTTTAAACGGTAAAACTGGAGACACTGCTAATTTTCATCGTTATCGAATTTCTGCATAGGTTGCCGCCGGTATTCTTAAAGGAAGCGAGTCATCATTGACATTGTAATCTTATTAGCATAATCAAGCGTTGAACATACTTTGTAGTACACAAAAAAAACAGCAATGTGGTGCTATTGATGTGATGAGACTGAATAGAAAATTCTGCCCGTCATTACTTTCCACTGGGAAAAAGAAAAGAAAGGTTAACGTAAGAACATCGACGAAAAAAAAGCTAATGCTGAGTCATGCTAATAATGGTTGGGAAGTGCAGGGGGTTTCGAAGGGAATAACTGCGCTCCCAAGTTGTATTGCAATGATGAAGCAACGACCCGACATTATGACCTAGAGTGACTGGGCGAAAAGAAAAATTTTGAGAGACATTGCAGCAGGAGAGAGATCAGAGTAGAGATTGATGAAGTGAGATTGAAACAGAGGACGCTTTATCGTAATTATAGCAGAGATATGTGATAGAATAACCTAAACTGGGAGCTGATAGTATCGATACCACTCTGCAAAAGCTAGAGAAATCGATATTATGGAAAGTACCAGAATCGGTATGATCTCTGGTCAACAGCCGAAGAAGGGTGTGTCCCACAGTTCAATATATAAGTGTGCGTGTGGCGTGGGGGAAGTGCGTGTATATGTGTGTTTGCGTCAGTGTGTGTGTGTGTGTGTGTGTGTATGTGTGCGTGTATGAGTATATATACATATATATAATGCGTGGTTGTTTCTGTTAGTGTTTTTGTTTGACTAAACGCACATACATAAACACATGCACATATATCCGTAATGGTGAAAGTAAACTAAGAAACTGAATCGCACACATACTCACGCACACACACTCATACACACACACACACACACACTGACGCACACATATGGTATTGGGGTGGTGGTGGTGGTGGTTGTGGTGGTGACGATGATGAAGATGACGATGATAGTTGTGTTTATGATAATGATGATCATGGTGGTGGTAGTGGTGGTGATGATGATGACGATGATGATTGTATTTATGATGATGATGATGATGAAAACGATGACGATGACGACTACGACGACGATGACGACGTTTATGGCCATGATCAAGATTATTATAATTACAATGTTCATTATCATGATCGTGATGATGATGATGATGACGACGACGAGGTTGATGATGATGATGATGATGATGATGATGATTATGATGATGATGACGACGACGAGAATGACGATGATGATGATGATGATGAATGTGTTGTGGACGTGGGTGAATAAATGAATTGCACCTAATTAATACACAGACGTTTATTGAATTCAATCAAACACAGAATGAAGAAAAATAAGCAAGAGAACTATAGAACGGTTCGGTACGCTGTGCAATTTCGTGTGCAAATGTGTGTGGATGTCCGCGTGTGTATGTGTGCGTATGTGTGTGTATGTGGCTGGATGGATATAAGTATGCATGATATGCGTGTGCGATTGAATATGCATGCGTATCTATGTATGATATATA
>NC_068994.1:49172280-49175814 GCF_001194135.2 Octopus bimaculoides | reverse complement strand
TATATATATGCATAGATTAGTGTCTACTAATAATTTAGTGCCTTTGCCTAGATGTGTCTGTATCGTTGAGCATGTATTCAGAAACATCAATAAAATTGAACTGATTCACTTCAATTGTCGCTTACGTTTATTAATTCTATACTGATATGTATATATAATTTTGTTTGGATTTCGACGTTGCTAGATGTTGCCCAGACGATTAATTTGGCGATGCTGGATGAAAACATCAACAAAAGCTATTGCCTTCCCATTGAGTAGCTGGAAGTCTTCAGGCGTCTAAAGACATTGTTGAGGACCAGAAGCTCTTTAGTACTAGTAGGAGACTGGAAAGGCATTTTAGACGCACGTTGAGATTGTGTCGATTTAATTGATAAAATTAAAGGTGTAGATGTCTTGCAATTTGTTCAGACGGTTTCAATTGTCTGACAGTTAATGATTGGATTCTCAGAATGCAACTTTATTTGTTAAGTCAGTGGATACAGATAGAGTGCGGTGCATGAAGCAGTCGGCGGCACGTACCACAAATTTGTAATATGCGCGGTCGACCAAGAAAGAACACATAGTAAGGAATTCGGTTACATATCGTGCAAATATATCCACAATTCAGTGTTTGACTGATGCACCTGCACATCCTACTCATTTCTAGGTAAATATGCGCGATTTTCTGAGTGCAGTTTGCTTAGTTACTGAGGGCTAGATGCGGCAGTTATGAAACGATCACAGTAACTAACGTTAGTGACTGCCTCGGTAGCCCGTCGCCGCTCTCGGCAGAAGTGTTGTTCTGCAAAAAGCTGATAATAGCAAGTAAGGTACAATTGGCTGAAAATGTATGCACGGATGGTAAATCAGTTGTGTGGGTGTTTTGACCAGCCTTATTTGTCTTGGCATACATCTACTTCAAATGGGAGCAGAACAGGGGAAATTCAATTTCTGTGAGCCTGAGAGTGGAATCATTACAAGAGAAGGATGCACAAAAAGGAGAGACTATATTGATCGCCACCGGCTCTGCTGAAAGCAGAGTTTGAGATATTTTGCAAAATGGTCTCTTTTCTGGCGTCTTTATAAGATGGTCATCGACAAGATAGTCGGAAAAATCACTGCTTTTAAATAGATTTATTCAAGACAGACTCCACTTGATGCGATAATCAGAGGGTGGATAATAGCTCTAACTTCGGTGACGCTCTCATCAATTTGGATCAATCTAAAGTTTTTGATGGAATCGAACATTGTTACTTGACGGCTATTTTTAGAGGCTCGATTCTTCAATGTTCTGTGGCATCTACTCAGTTGCCAGACTAAATGATCATCTATCGTAACTGTTTTATTCATATGTCGAAGGTATTTTTCATCATCTTTTCTGCTTGCACTGTCTCTCTTGTTGGTGTTATATAAACTAGCGATTTTGAGGGACATTCCGTTCGAAGTGGAACGCCAGAGAGCTGATCTTTATCCTCATGTGCAGTCAACGTCACCGAAATGATGTCGGACGATACAGAGGTTTAGATGGGTTGGTGCCATTGTAAGGGAATACCAGGCGATGACAAGTGCAAAAAAATTCACCTGGATATGTTGAAGGACCAATTTAAGATTAGAGTATAATATGAGGTGAATAAAATTCTATAAGGTGAATAAATTCGTCGATAACTAATACTAATTCGTTATTTTACCAGCGTATCTGTAAAACGACACCATGGAAGTTATTGATTTTTGTAACATTGGTAGAAAGCCCTAGATTTCGGAGAAGAAAATATTCGATTTCATCCACACAACACTTGATGATTCTTTATTATACTCATACCTTAAGGATGAAAGACAAATATACTCCCTGATAGATTTGAATTCAGAACATAAAGAAATGTCATTGACTCCGGAACATGTTTGTGTCACTCAATTCGCTGTTTATGCCGATCCATCGCCTTGTTTTCTTTATAGTAGCTTCATCATCGAAATATAACTTCACAATAACTTTCCAAAGTGACAGGAATTAATTTCAAGAAGCTTTGTGTTCATGAGTTGTGATCGTAATGAAGACGGTTGCACATGTAAGTGAATTCACTGGTGTAAGTCTTGGTGGAAGCGCTAAAAAGTGCAATTATTTCGTTAGCTTGCGATATTTTCTGTTTGTTGCAAAGAGTTACGTGTGATATCAAAGGAAAGAGCTTTTCAATGGCTTCTTCAAAGAAAAAAGTGCAACGCGCATGAGTTCCTTTTCATGGTTTGCATTAACGGTGAGAGGAAAAGGAGGAGGTATCTTCAGACTAAGACCTATTCTGCTCAACGGCATGATTAATTGAGTCCACTATCCAAGATAGACTTTTCCACCCACTGATTTCGACACAGATTCTCAGAATCAAAATATCGCTCGGCTTTGGTTAACCTAGAGATACGTTTGAAGACACATTCCCAAATAGGTGTCGGATACGAGATTGAATCAAATACTTCGCAGTTGCAAAGTAAATTTCTTAACCACACAGCTTAAGCTTACATTCATATATTAACACAACGGGAACCAATGAAATGCACTGACTGCATGGATTCTTTGAACTATTGTGATTTAATGTGGATGCGGAGGGGGGAGGAAAGCAAAGGAGGAGAACATTCATTCAATAAAGTATTCATTCGACATTTGGGGAATAAAACTGCAACAATGGCGGACAGGAGGATATTACTGATGTATCTAAGGATACACTGCAAACATTGTAAAGAGGCCTTTTTAAAAAAAATGCTTTATTAATAACGGAGCTAATACAACTCGTCACAAAATAAGAGGAAGCGATATTAAAATGTCGGTTCGTTTTGTTTTCAGATAGGCCAAAATGTGTAATGGCTGTTTGATTGATTGTCGTTCCTAAGATTTTGTTGTAAACACGCAGAGTCAGTCTATCTAACGATACTGCCTCACTTGCTAAAACTCAAAAGCTGCTGCATGCGTTGTGCTGCTGAGAAATTTGGATCAAAGAGACTGCTTCGTGAATAGAACACATCACCGATAAAGAAAGAACTACGAACGTGACTGGGAAGGAGTTCCATTGATATCGGAATCTTTACAGGAAATAAAAAAAAGAAAAGAGAGGATGGTTTTTATGCATAGAATTATTTTGCGGTTGTCTGTCTTCATTTTTTCTTTTTTTTTTTTTCTTAATTTATTATTAAGGAGACGGAAGAAGACTACCCATACATGTTGCAGGGCCACCGAAATTGATGAGACTGACGTTGCTGCTGCCGCTGCTGCTGGTGTTGCTGTTGTTGTTGTTGTTGTTGCTGTTGTTGTTGTTTTGTGTTCCTATCAAGCAGATGTACGATCGAAGGAGTTCCAATGGTGACCATCCCATCACGTTTTCAGACGCAATGTTTACACTTCTACATTGCACAAATTTTCTTTATCCCTTTAAGCTAGCAGAGTGCAAATTGAGTGATTTGTGGCTGCTATTTCCAGTAGGTTGGTAGTTTTTGATTATACATATGTGTGTATGTATATGTATGTGTATATTTGCATGTATATATATATATATATATATATATATATATATATAT
>NC_068994.1:49168715-49170653 GCF_001194135.2 Octopus bimaculoides | reverse complement strand
TATATATATATATACATATATATATATGTGTGTGTCTGTATATGTGTATTTTAGCAATATACAGACCTATAATTCTATCCAATAGCAACGTAAACGTTCTTCGTTTGTTTTCAGCCGAATCATCATCATCATCATCATCATCACCATCATCTCTTCCAGAATCATTATCATCATCGTCGTCGTCGTCGTCGTCGTCAACAACATTGAATAATAACTGTATAAAGTCATCAAAAATGAATAGCATTACAAAGGACAGAAAGATGTCACGAGTTACATTGTTATAAACATTACGCACACATACACACACACGCACACACACACACAAACACGCACGCGCGCCCACAAACACACGAACGCATGCACACACGCATGCGCGCCCACAAGAACACATATGCGTGTGCACGCACACACGCATATGCACGCGTATAGGTTGACATATAAGTGCGTTTTTTTGTGCGTAATTTCTATACATATGCAAAAACTTGCTTATGAATCGTTTCCACTTCCCTGTGTGTATGTATGCATGGGTGAATGGATGAATAGATGGATGGGTGGATGCATATGAAGAAGTGTATATATATATATATATATATATATATATATATATATATATATATTTATAAATATAATTAAGGGATCAGCAAATATTTGCTTCACCATATACCGAAGTTCAGAAGTAGCAGCTAAAAAAGCTGAGAATCCCACAGATAGCATCACTTGTAACTCACAAAGGCAAAAACAAGAAGAAAAAACAATGAAAAACTAACCAATATTTGCTGATCCCTTAATTATATTTATAAATATATATGAGCTTTTAAATAAGTTCTCCACCAATAATGGTGCTTTCATACCGATGGGCTTGGTAAAAATTATTAATTGTTAATTGATTTATTATTTAATAAATTGATAATCCTTTACCCTTTTAATTTGTAATAATTATATATATATATATATTCTTTCATTCTCTTACTTGTTTCAGTCATTTGACTGCGGCCAAACTGGAGCACCGCCTTTAGTCGAACAAATCGACCCCAGGACTTTTTCGTTGTATGCCTAGGTGCAGGAGTGGCTTTGTGGTAAGTAGCTTGCTTACTAACCACATGGTTCTGGGTTCAGTCCCACTGCGTGGCACCTTGGGCAGGTGTCTTCTCCTATAGCCTCGGGCCGACCAAAGCCTTGTGCATGTGTGTGTAGCTTTGTGGTTAGAGAATTGGGCTCACAGTCGTAAGGTCCTTAGTTCGATTTCCGACGGCACGTTGTGTCCTTTTGTAAGGCATTTCATTTGGCGTTGCTCCTGTCCACTCAGTACGCAAAAACGAAGAGTACTTGTATTTCAAAGGGCCAGTTTTACCACATTCTTCCTAAGAACTACGTTAAGATTACACGCGTCTGTGGAGTACTCGGCCACTTACATATTAATTTCACAAGCTGACTTTTCCGTTGATCGGATCAACTGGAAAACTCGTCGTCGTAACCGACGGAGTACCAGTTTTTATGTATATATATATAATGTGTGTGTGCGTGTGATGTTCCTTTATGTATCATCACGGAGCGTATATCGCAGATTGGGGGAGCGATATGATTGATTCACAAGGCTGAAGCCAGTGCCCCAAAATGGCTACGCTCCACTGATTGAACCAGTAAAGGAATGAAAAAAATATTTTACACACAGGCAACAGGCACGGGAGTGCACACGCGCGCACACGTGCACACGCACGCACACACGCACTGGGACACACAAAGGAATATATATAGGCACTCTCGTTCACAGACATATGTACGTACGTACACGCAGAAACACTTATAAGTAGACATTTATAGATAGATAGATAGATAGATAGATAAATGGGTGCGTTCATGCAAGTTTATAAACATACACAAGCATACACACACATATAGGTAGATATATACATATATGTGTGTGTATATATATATATA
>NC_068994.1:49167623-49168022 GCF_001194135.2 Octopus bimaculoides | reverse complement strand
TGTGTATATATATATATATATATATATAGATAGATAGATAGATAGATAGATAGATAGATAGATAGATAGATAGATAGATAGATAGATAGACGTATATTTATACGTATACAAATATATATGTTTGCACAAATACATGTATAAAAATATCGATGTATGATATATATGTGTTCATGTATGTGTGTATATGTCTATTGTGTGTATCGGCGTGTATTTCTCTTATTGTGTACGTATGTATGCGTATGTATGTATGTAAGTTTAGATATATAAAAATATCAGGAACTTTTGTTATAGAAATATCTTGTTTTATTGATATATTTATTACAGTCACATATTATATTATAACACTCCCAAATCTGCACCATTATATGTATATAAACATCTCTCTCTCTCTCTCTCTCT
>NC_068994.1:49163469-49166924 GCF_001194135.2 Octopus bimaculoides | reverse complement strand
ATGTATATGCAAGCATCTATGTGTACTCTGTGTGTGTGTGTGTGTGTGCGTCTGTGTGTGTGTGTGTGTATGTGTGTGTGTGTGTGTTCGTGTGTGTCTGTTAGTCTGCCAGTCTGTCTGTGCGTCTATTATTTGTGTGCTACCGAGTGGATAGATTAATGTTCATATGATTATTACAAATTTGAGCAATACCACATGATTTATGTGGGATTGGTCCGACTCGTGCACCAGTCTCTTTCTGCATAGCTACCCTCATACACACTCTCACACACACAATGCATATTATACGGCATCAGAGTAATCCCATAATTTCGATATAGGTCACGGCATACATCTTGTGTCGATTTTCATTACGCCATGTTGCTACATCAATATTCGCTTGCTTCTGACTTAGTTACATTTTTTCTTTTCCGTTGCTGTTTTCTCTGCTGTTGCTCTTATTCTTATTATTATTACTATCATTATTGTGGTTTTTGTTGTTGTTAACATCATCATTATTAAGGCAGTGTGCTGGAAGAATCGTTAGCACGCCGGGTAAAATGCTTAGCAGCGTTTCGTCCTTCTTTACGTTCTGAGTTCAAATTCCGCCAAGATCGGCTTTGCCTTTCGTTCTTTTGGGGTCGATAAATTAAGTAGCAGTGAAACACTGGGGTCAATGTAATCGACTAGTCCCCATCCAGCAAATTTGAGGCCTTGTGCCTCCAGTAGAAAAGATTATTATTAGAAAAGACGTATGGATAGATGGAAGCATGCATCTATGCCTGAATGTAAATCTGTATGCATCTATGTATTAATATATGTATGTGTGCATGTATGTGTGTATGTATATACCTCTGTATTTTGATGTATGCGCGTTTCTATGAATATATTATGTACGGCCGTGATTTAGTGTCCAAGTTTCTAACCAATACGGAGAGAGATTGTTTCTAACAAAGAGACAAGGTCGCAATTTTAACATCAACATGTATAAATATATGCGTATATTTATGTATGTACATGTGTTTGAGCACGTGCGTGTGTATATGTATGTGTGTGTAGATAGATAGATAGATAGATAGATAGATAGATAGATAGATAGATAGATAGATAGATAAACACAGACAGACAGGCAGGAAGTCAGGCACGCACACATACATAAACACATAGCTATAAACATATATACATACATATATAGTTATAAACGTACGTACATACATACATAGCTATAAACTAATAGACATACATACATGCATACATACATACGCACGTACATATATACATAATGCATACATATCTATTAACATACATACATACATATATATATATACATAGCTATAGACACATACATTTATATATATATTTATGCAAGTATGCATGAATATATATATGTGTGCATCTGCGCATGTTTGTAAGTGTATAAGCATGGCTGTTTCGTTTTATGTAAAGATCTGTATATATGCAGTTATTTGTATGTCTACACATCTCTATAGGCATTGATTTCCTGCTAAACAATTGGGATGCTTTGCATATTTTCACCATACCATAATTGTCTTGTAATTGTAATTTCTTAATTAACTGTATCCTTTGTGGCTTTGTACTGTATGTACGCTTATATATGTATGTATGAGAGTGTGTGTGTTTGTGTGTGGTCGTGTGTGTGTGTGTGCTTGCATACATGTGTGTAAGTGTTTATGTATGTATGCGTGTATTAGTGCACATGTATACATACCACTGAAAGTTCTGATCAGTGTTATCTCATATACGTGAGCACATACGTATGTTTGAATACCTCTAATCCATATATACGTACATATACATATTTATGCATATGTATATGCATGTGTATGTAAATGTACGTATGTATATTTATTTACATACATATACAGTATATAAGATATATATACATATATATACATATATTTTCGCACACACATACACACATATATATATATATATACATATATACGTATGTATGTCTATATATATATATATATATGTGTGTGTGTGTGTCTACATATACATACATACATACATATATATATATATATATATATATATATATATATATAGAGAGAGAGAGAGAGAGAGAGAGAGAGAGGTGGTGGGACGGAGAGAGAGGGAGTCTTTAGATGTTTTCTCACATTTATTAGTGGCTAACAATTATAAATCCACAATTAGCTTTGTCCTTACGTGTCTACTAATGTTCATTTTTACACGATCAAAGATCGATATAATGGCAGTTAGTTACATAACCGTTAATCACAGGTATAAATCTAAAATTATAATCCCAGAGTAATTTCTTCAGATACTTCTTTATAGAAATATTCAGGTTTTCACATATTAAACTGTATGCTAAATCTGGTGGGTGGTAGCGCAATGGCCCAGTGGTTAGGATCGGACTTTCGTTTCCCAGACCAGGCGTTGTGAGCATTTACTGATCGAAAGCACTTAAAGCTCCACGAGGCTTCGGCAGGGGTCGGTGGCGAACCTTGCTGTACTCTTTCACCACAACTTCCTCTCACTCTTTCTTCCTGTTTCTGTTGTACTCGTAATTCAAAGGGCCAGTCATAGATAGATAGATAGGTAGACAGAGAGAGAGAGAGAGAGAGAGAGAGAGAGAGAGAGAGAGAGACAAAATACAAAGTAGAGTTTTTCTTTTTGGGAAGAAAAAAAAGTGGGGGGTAGAAATTCGATCAAAAGGGATCGTGAAACGAAGGGGAAAAAAGCCGATCAATAGGGATCGTGATTCACAGAAATAGATAGATAGATAGATAGATAGATAGATAGATAGATAGATAGATAGATAGACGGATGGATATATAGATAGATAGACGGATGGATAGATAAATAGATAGATAAATAGACAGACAGACAGACAGATAGATAGATAGATAGATAGATAGATAGATAGATAGATAGATAGATAGAATAATTAAACTAGATAAAAGCAAGCCGGAACTTCGAAGTTACTGTCAACCTGTTCCTAGTAAATTTTTATATGTTTTCTACTAAAGAATATTGAGTAATCCCTCAGTTTCATGTTAAACTGTTTTTATATAAAACTTGACATGAAACAAATATTAATACATACACACAAATACACACACACGCATACATACACACACACACACACACATATATATATGTTTCTGTGTAACATACAAATACATGCGCACGCACATACATACATACATACATACACATTCACATACGTGCATACACATGCACACACGTACATACATATGCACATGCGCAATTGTATGTGGTCAAATATATTGGAACAATGAGCAAAGAATTCTTTGTTGCCAGCCAGAAATATCTCCAAAACAAAAGGCTTATTATGGATTTAAAACTTGTTTGTACAGTGCTAAGACATTCATACAGGCATTGAGAGAGAGAGAGAGAGAGAGAGAGAGAGAGAGAGGGAGAAAGAAAGAGAGAGAGATTTGTATATACAATTGAGCATGAATCTATAG
>NC_068994.1:49157610-49163346 GCF_001194135.2 Octopus bimaculoides | reverse complement strand
ATATATATATATATATATATATATATATATATACACGAAGGGCTTCTTTCAGTTTCCGTTTACCAAATCTAGTCACAAGACTTTGGCCGGCCCGAGGCTATAGTAGAAGACACTTGGCCAAGATGCCACGCAGCGGGACTGAACCTAGAA
The DNA here is from genome assembly GCF_001194135.2 of Octopus bimaculoides. Classification (NCBI taxonomy): domain Eukaryota; kingdom Metazoa; phylum Mollusca; class Cephalopoda; order Octopoda; family Octopodidae; genus Octopus; species Octopus bimaculoides. The sequence goes on along the minus strand of NC_068994.1, from coordinate 49,163,196 downwards.
ACATGTGGTTGAGAAGTAAGCTTCTTACCACACAACTTTGCTATGTGTATATATATATATATGTCTGCATGTATATACATATATATATATGTGTGTGTGTGTGTGTATATATATATATATATATGTATGTGTCTGTGTGTGTGCATGTGTGTGTGTGTATGTATATATGTATGTATGTAATATACCTTGCGTGTATAACTAGACATGCAACTGCTATTGTTTAGTTTAGAGTTCTACGCAGATTATCCTCATCCAATCAACTTCCAATATAATGGTTTGGTAACTACAGTACTTGGCAGAACTAGTTATGATAAAAAGTGCAGATGTAGAAATTACGTTGAATGCACTCGAAAAATACCTATTGAAAAAACTTTCACACTGAGGTTACGAACGGGTCTTTTACGAAATATTTACAGTATTTTAAAAGTCATTTTCACTCTAGAATATTTTTTAAATATGCCAACAATTTTGGTAATGGTATTCACTTGAAAATACTTTAAAAAGACATTAAAATATTGTATGTTTAAGGAAAGCTAAATTATAAATACTTACTGTATAAACAACTTACATTTTTGAAATCACATTTACTTTAAGATATTTTTAGATGATTAAAATATTGTTTTTAACAAAAGCGAAAACAGAAACATTTACTGTAAAAAAAATCGTATTTTTTTCGTTGCCAAATCATTGTGTCTAATAGAAAGATAAGAGTGAGCTGGCAGAAACGTTAACACGTCGGGCGAAATGCTTAGCGGCATTTCGTCTGCCGTTACGTTCTAAGTTCAAATTCCGCCAAGGTCGACTTTGTCTTTCATCCTTTCGGGGTCGATAAATTAAGTACCAGTTACGCACTAGGGTCGATATAATCGACTTAATCCCTTTGCCTGTCCTTGTTTGTCCCCTCTAAAAAAATAATAAGGCGGTGAGCTGGCAGAAACGTTAGCACGCCGGTCGAAATGCTTAGCGGTATTTCGTCTGTCTTTACGATCTGAGTTCAAATTCCACCGAGGTCGACGTTGCCTTTCATCCTTTCGGGGTCGATTAAATAAGTACCAGTTACGCACTGGGGTAGATGTAATCAACTTAATCCGTTTGTCTGTCCTTGTTTGTTCCCTCTGTGTGTAGCCCCTTGTGGGCAGTAAAAAAAAATAAGAAAGATAAGAGTTTCTTCCCTTTCAGGATGAAGATTATTTTCGGAACATTTTCCCATTATGTACCGTTTTGGGTATTTATGCCCCCGAAAACCTCTAATATCTCGAAAAACCACTTAACCGATTTACGCGTAATTTTTTTCATTCTGTTCGTATTAACATTTCGGGGTAAACTTAATTCATAGAATTTTCCCATTATGTGCCAGTTTGGCTGAGTAACATTGCAAGCAAACAAGATTCAATCTGACTTTTAATAGTATATAGATATATGCATGTATGTATGTAGTTGTGTGTCTGTGTTTGCCCTTCCCCTACCATCACTTGACAACCGATGTTAGTGTGTTTACATCACCGTAACTTAACGGTTCGGCAAAATAGACCGATAGAATAATTACTAGGCTTACAAAGAATAAGTCCTGGGGTCGATTTATTCGACTAAAGGTTGTGCTCTAGCATGGCCGCAGTCAAATGACTGAAACAAGTAAAAAAATAAAGGAATGAAAGAATATGTGTGTGTGTATCTGTATGTATTTATGTACGTATATGTATGTATGTACACATAAAGCACACACACTCACACAAACACATACACATATATATATATATGTCTGTATATATATATATAAACGCGCGCGCGCGCATTTTCTGTCTTCCAGGTTCGCTCACAACACTTTGATCGGCCCAGTGCTATAGAAAAAGACACTTTCCCAAGGTGCAGCGCTGAGGGACTGAACTCAGAACCATGTGGTCGCAAAGCGAGCCACATAACCACACACCCAAAGTATATATATGTGTGTGCATGTGTGAGTGTATTTTTAAATAGAATGTAAAAAAAAAAATGACGAGAGGGAGGAAAGAAAGAGTGACACAGATAGATAGATCGATAGAGAGACAGACAGACAGATACAAACACACACACACACATATTCATATATTGACACATTTGTATAGAAGCCAAGAAATTGTGGGTGTTTCTAAAGAACGAATAACAAAAACCTGCTCGCCTCCTCCTCCTCCTCCTCGCCCTCCTAAACAAATCGATCTGTGGAACAGTAAAGAGATTTGAAAGAACACACGAAAAAAATATATTTTCGTTTAACTTTGCCGGAATTAAATTATGGACTCAGTCTCTCGTGGAGCACATCGCACATGCACACAGAATGACTTGTAAGCATATCAGTTACAAACACACACACACACACACACACCTATACACACACATACATATGTACACACATAATCACTTGTGGACACGTCTTGCAAACATACACATGCACACACACACAGAATCACTTATGGACATATCATATACACTCACACACACACGCACTCAATCATTTGTGGGTGTATGGCCACATACACACTCACATGCTCAAACATGTGTGAGCCTATCATAGCCCCCTACACACACACACACAATTATTTGTAGACGTATCACACACATGCGCAGACACAATCACTTGTGAGCATATCACACACATACCCACACACGCAATCATTTCTGCGTATAACACATACACACACACATGTACTCAATCGTGAGCAGAAGTACCAGTTGAGTACTGGGGTTGATGTAATCGATTTACCTCACACCTCAAAATTGCTGATCTTGTGCCAAAATTTGAACTCGATACATATATATGTATCCGTACATTTATGCATATATCCAATTATGTATTTCGTAGCATGTGTGGAGGTATGTTATGATTCTTGTATACACGTATGCTTACATATCACTCTATATGTATGTGTAAGACTGGTATGTGTATGTATAAGGGTGGGTGAGTGTGTGTGTAAGGGTATGCGTGAATACTTTCCGAGAAGCTCCTTTCCATTTCTCATGATTTAATTTACCCCAGATATGAGTACTTGATCCATGCATATTCTTCAACACTTGATGGTTAGTGGAAAAGATATACTGTTAACATTCACAGCCTGTTTTATAGACAGACAGACAGACAGACAGACAGACAGACAGACAGACAGACAGACAGATAGACAGACAGATAGACAGACAGACAGACAGACAGACAGAATGACGGACGGACAGACAGACGGACGGACGGACAGAAAGACAGACAGACAGACAGATAGATAGATAGATAGATAGATAGATAGATAGATAGATAGATAGATAGATAGATGGATGGATGGATGGATGGATGGATGGATGGATGGATGGACGGTTATTAAACCTCTTTCTTCTTGCTTCCTTTTTCGTTATTGCTGTTCATATCTGAATTTCTGGTGTTGATAAAGATCTTTTGCTTCGGCCATCAACGACAGAGATTTCATCAAGTGTCCAGTCCAGTAATTCAGTATTCAAGCTACTCGACACAGGTACGACATATAAATCGGGTGCCATCATAGGTTATATTGTCATCCATCCCTAGGTTACCGCCAACATTCCTCATCGTGTTTTGAAGAAATAGTAAAGCCAGTGATAGAGATCTATACAAGAATATATGTTTATATGTATATTTGTATGCATGTATATATGTGCATGTTTATTTGTATGTGTATGTGTATACATAAATTGTATACCAGTTAATAAGGCAGTAATGTCAGCATACGTTTTTTTTTTCTTTAAAAAAATATCATAAAAATTTAATGGTAATAACTACAGACTGATTTTTTTTAAATTTGAATATATGTTTAAATATATTATTTATATAAAAGAATATCTGGTAAAATGCTAACGTAAAAACTGATTTCCAAATCAGGAAATAGTTTTATTAAACAGAGGTTGCTTTGAAAATGCATGAGGTGGTTTTTTCAAATTTTTTTTTTTCACAAATGCTGATTTTATATTCTCTAGTTCTTTGTCGGTAAAAAAATATTATTATTATTATTGAAAATATTATAAATATCTGACTTAAGATCAAATACGTGTTGAAATCAACAAAATATATATAAATAGTAATATTGACATTCGCACATTTTTGCATGGGTGCTTTGTGCATAAATAACATGTAGCTGATGGCAGACAAAAATATACATAATACAGTGAGATTAAAAACGAAAGTTTTTAATCAGGTAAAATTACACCAGTAATGGAAAGAAAACTTTTTGGCGTTAATGACAAATGTTATCAAACATGAGTCACCTCATGCTTTATTAGGGAAATTGGATTGATGGAAACTGTTTGAAAGGCCAGCAGCAGTAATTCTATAAGACAATACGAGAAAATAGCTGTAACTTTGATACGATACCCCCAAAAGAAATAGGCACATTCTGGAAACCATTTACAAAAAAACTAATCTAATAATCTATAGAATAAAAAGAAAGTTTGCCCTTCTTTTCTCATTAAGCATAAAGTTGTTTTCTCATCAAAGCTTTAAAATAGTTCAATTTTTAAACAATCCTGGTTTTTTCTCTACGCCAAGGAAAAATACGATTCTGTACGTTTACTTATATTTATAATTGTTTCAAGCTCTGACAAAGAACCAGATGGCGATGTTCACAATGATTTCCACTCATAGCTGGATCCATCCGAAACGTACCAACAGCCAATCAGCTTAACTTCATATGTCGGCCATATTCGATCACTGAATGAATATATGCAGATTACATTCATCATCCAATACGCATCCCGAATAATCCAAACTGATAACATTTTTGTACTCTGTAGAGTTCATCTCAATCAAGTAATACCCCTGGAGTACTACTAACAAACCAGAGACTTCTTGACGTTGACCATTTTTTTTTTACGGAATAGACTGGTCACGTGCTCTTTGAATCTTAGACTCTCCCTGAAATCGTCTTTCTTCCTTTTGGTTCTCTATAAAGTGCGAGTATTGCATGTACCAAGCTTTACAGTGTCCGAGTTTTAAAGAACGGTGAAAGCCTGACATAACACAGAAACATGGCCGGAGTCTTAATAACTTGTAGGTACACGGAATTCCGTACTGCAACCATAATATACTATATATAGTATATTAAACTTTTTTATAAGTCAATACCATGTACTACTGTGTTAGCAGTGCACTTAAATCATGTGTTAAGGTCATCTCTACAGATTATCTACAGAAATTATAGCCGACACTGATTTTTGTAACGTCAGATATTTTATATAATATCTGTAGAGATAAATTTAATGAATGGTGGCCGGAGTTGACTGCATAACAGCCAAAAGTCATGCACATACTTAATTCTCATAATGGCTTTCGGAACTGTTTCTGTCCGCCAGTCCCTTCAAGTTAATAAGGCGTTGATCAAACTTTGGCTAGAGAAAAAGGGGTTTGGCTAATGTATTGCGGAGTGGAATCGAACAGGAAACTACCAAATTACAAAGCAAACTTCTTGTACACACAACCAAGGCAGCATCTGTATTGTATGTGCGCGTAGATGGATAGATAGGTAGATAGATAGATAGATAGATAGATAGATAGATAGATAGATACATTTCTTTTATTAGCCACACAGGGCTCAACGA
>NC_068994.1:49156256-49156479 GCF_001194135.2 Octopus bimaculoides | reverse complement strand
GCGTGCGTGCGTGTGTGTATGAGTGTGGGATATATATGCACATGTATATATATATATATATATTTGTGCACGTCCATTCAAATTATACATATATATATATACATATACACACACATATATATACATATATATAATTTGAATGGATGTACACAAATGTATACATACATGTATGTACATATATATATATATATATATATATATATGTATACATACATGTATGTAC
>NC_068994.1:49154039-49155555 GCF_001194135.2 Octopus bimaculoides | reverse complement strand
TATATATATATATATATATATATATATACAATTGTGTATGTATATATATATATAGATATACACACACGCACTACATAAAGTTAGATATGTACACATGTACGAACAGCCATATATGCATAAGTACATACATACATACATAATTACATACATAATTACATACATACATACATACATACATACATACATACATACATACATACATACATACACGCACACATACCAAAACGATCGACGAAAAGAAACGTACTGACGACACACGAACAAACATTCAAACAGACACTCAGACAAACAGACAAACAGACACTCAGACAAACAGACAAACCTTCCAAAGCAAAAAAAAAATAAAAGGTAAAAACTGAAAATTAAAACGGTTAAGATGGCGAGTACACATAGACAGATACCATATATTATAGAAGAAAAACAACGAAAAAAAATAGATAATATTTAAAAAGAATTCACACAACACCTTATACCGACTCACAAACTGTCCCTATACTTCCGTTCACCTATATCGTTCATTTTTTTCTCTCTTCTTATTTCTATGTCTTTATTTTTATCGCTTTTTCTTTTCCATACGTCTTTCATTTTCCACGTTTATTCTACTCAAAGCTACATGGAGACCAGACGAAAATCTTCTGCCAACGAATTATGACTCACTGTGAGAAAACTTGGGATTATTTTCAAGGGACCCCTTAATTCACCTTACATTCTTACTTCTTCTTCCATTTTTCTACGGTATCTTTCTCCACCGTTTTCATAAACCCTCCCCTTTTCACTTTTTTTTTATTTTACTGTATTTATTTTGTAAGGTTGCTTTTGTTTTGTTTTGTGGGGCTTTTATTTTTCTATTTTATGCATACTTGCTCTGTTAATGCAAGTGTAAATACGTGTATGGTGCGTGTATGTGTGTGTGTCTTTGTGTGCATACTGTATCCGTTTGCATGTGTGTGTGAGCATGCGTGTGTATGTTAATGTGTTAATGTCTTAACGTGTGCTTATGTGTGTTTGTGTATATCCATGCGCTTCCTTATCCGCCATTATTTATTCAACAACTTCGTGATTTAGAACCCAAGCTTTTAACTAAGATATGAGTAAATCATAACTATATACATGTGTGCATATATGTATGTTTACATACGTGTGTGTGTGTGTGTGTGTGTGTGTGTGTGTGTGTGTTAAGAAGGCCAACGGGAGTAAGTGGATTGGCAGAAATGGTATATCAGCGGCGAGCTGGCAGAAACGTTAACACGCCGGGTGAAATGCTTACCGGTATTTCTGTCTTTACGTTCTGAGTTCAAATTCCACCGAGGTCGACTTTGCCGTTCATCCTTTCGGGTTCGATAAATTAAGTACCAGTTACGCACTAGGGTCGATATAATTGTCTGTTCTTGTTTGTCCCCTCTAAAAAAGAATAGGAACGTGTGGGCAATAAAGAAATAAGAAATATAGTACCGCTCAAATACTGGGTCGATATAATCGACCAAATACTTTCCCCGAAAATTGCTGGCCTTGTGCC
>NC_068994.1:49152954-49153842 GCF_001194135.2 Octopus bimaculoides | reverse complement strand
TGAAACCCTTCTTCTTCTTAAGTAACTGGTACTTAATTTATCGACCCCGAGATAATGAAAGTCAAAGTCGACCTCGGCGGAAGTTGAACTCAGAACGTCACGGTAGACGAAATACCGCTAAGCATTTCGCCCGGCGTGCCAACGTTTCTGCCAGCTCGCTGCCTTTTGCTATATTTCTATGCGGTACTATAAGTCTACGTGCACCGGAAGACGAAAAGAACACAACAAACACACAAGCTCGACCTTGGCGGGATTTGAAATCCAGACTGCAAAAAGGATGTGAGTGAAGAGGGCAATGTATTTACTTTATCCCAGTGCCCTTAAAGATTCTGCCACGATCTCTCGCCCTAATTAATGTTTTTATTAACACGCACGAATTGCCGGGGACACGCGCCTTGCCAAAGGCTGTACCTTAAGGTTTGCTTCGACTACGTTTCTTACAAAAACAGCTGTTGATCACCGTTCCTTTCCACCCGTGACCTTCCTCTAACAGCAGATAAGGAACTCGTGATTATTTTTTTTCTTTCATTTTCTTTTTCTTTTTTTTGTTCCTTCTTACTCCTTGAAACTATGCGAGATAACTCGCTCTTTCCCATGTGTTTGTGCGTGCATGTGTGTTTGTGTGTGTGTGTGTGTATGTGTGTATGTGTGTGTGTGGTGCGTGTGTGTATGTGTATTTGTGTGTGTACATATGTTTGTGTATGTGTGTGTATGTACATCGCTATGTCTGTGTGTGTGTGTACATCTGTGTGTGTATGTGTACTTCTGTGTGAGTGTGTACAACTGTGTGTGGATGTGTGTGTACAGCTTTGAGTGTGTGTGTCCATTTATGTGTGGATGTGTGTGTACTTGTGTATGTGTGTGTACTTGTGTATGTGTGTATGTGGG
>NC_068994.1:49147252-49149434 GCF_001194135.2 Octopus bimaculoides | reverse complement strand
CAGTGACCTGAATAATAATAATAATAATAACAATAATAATAATAATAATAATAATAATAATAATAATAATAATAATAACAATAATAATAATAATAATAATAATAATAATAATAATAATGATAATAATGATAACATCAAAAAATACCTTAGGAATGAGAACCCAGGTTGGAAATTTCCCCCAAGACACCTGATGAAGGCTGGAGGGTATATCAGCCGAAACGTTGTGTTAACAACAAACAAGATGAGGACAAATATCCGTCAAATGTAAATAATGTACATAATTCCTCATCTCTTAAATATAGAACTGTATTATATATATATATGTACATACGTATATTTACATTTACGTATATATATCTTGAGGATATAGTAGAAGATACTTGTCCAAGGTGCCACGCAATGGGACTGAACCCGGACCTATGTGGTTGAGAAGCAGGCAATTTACCACGCAGCCGCGCAGGTGTGTTGTTCTTTTCTTTTTTTACTTTTGTTTTTCCGATGACCAATGACCAAGGCATTCATGCTATCGCCACATTCCAAGCATAGTCTACCTTGGGTAAACACAATCCATTGTCTCCTCCGGTCTGATGAGACGAGACGCTGCAGTCTATAAGCAATCTCGGGCTGCTATTTCTAGCTGGTCGCTGCAGCCGCGTAAAGAGTCGCTCTTGTTTGTTTTCCGCTGGTGACCTCATTTGCAGAAGAAGCAAACAACACTTCACCTCGTTATTTAAACTATGCACAACAGCAGCATTGACAACAACAATACCAACAACAGCACCAGCAGCAGCAGCAACAACAACAACAACAACAACAACAACAACAACAAGAGCAGCACCATTAACATCAAAAGGTAGCAGAAACGGCAGCGGTAGCAACAACAACAACAACGACAATAGAGTCATCATCATCATCATCATCATCAACAACCGCATCAACACTAGCAGTTATATGCTTTTCTTATTTCGGCACAAGGCCAGCAATATCGAGGGGTGGGGTAAGACGATTAAATTGACCCCAGTATCTTACTGGTACTTATTTTATCGACCCCGAAAGGATAAAAGGCAAAGTCGACCGTGGACGGAATTTGAACCCGGTAGCAGTTACATCGATTTCAAATTTTGGCAAAAGGCCAGCAATGTCGAGGGAGGGGGTAAGACGATTAAATCGACCCCAGTATTTTACTGGTACTCGTTTTATCGACCCCGAGAGGATGACAGGCAAAGTCGACCGTTAACGGAATTTGAACCCGGTAGTAGTTATATCGAATTTAAATTTTAGCACAAGGCCGGCAATTTCGAGGGAGGCTAAGACGATTAAATCGACCCCAGTATCTTACTGGTATTCGTTTTATCGACCCCGAAAGGATGAAAGGCAAAGTCGACCGTGGACGGAATTTGAACTCCGTAACAGTTACATTAGCAACAGCAGCAGAGCCGCCAATTATCATACAGCAGCAATGGAGCCAGTCGCTATATCAGCAACAATTCATCAGCAGCAGCAGCAACAACAACAACAGCGATAATGTCAATAAAGACAAAAATAACAACAGTCGTAGATACAGCGACAGCATCACCATCAGCAGCAACAACAGCAGCATTTATAACTGTAGCTACATCAACATCATCAGCAGCAGCAGCAAAATCAAGAACAACAGTAGCATGAACAACGGTGCTGTCAAAAGTAACGGCAGCAACTGTGATATTAACAGCAGCAGCAGCAGCAACAGCAGCAATAACGACAGCACCGACACAAACAGCGGCAGCGACAACAACAACAACAACAACAACAGTAAGAACATCAACAACAACAGCAGCAACAACAACAGCAGCAACAACAACAGCAGCAACAACAAAAACAGCAACAACAACAGCAGCAACAACAACAGCAGCAGCATGAACAGCAAGAACAACAGCAGCATCAAGAACAACAACAGCAGCAGCAGCAGCAACGACGACAACAACAGGAATGATATCAACAATGTAAACAACAACGCCAACAACATCAACAACAACAACAACTGCAGCAGCGGCAGCAGCAGCAGCAACAGTAACATCATCAGCAGCAGCAGCAGTTCTCTATCTTTCGCTCTGTTTACGCATATTTTTGTCATATTTCACAGTAATTGTGAGACGATGAGGGTGAGACGGTGATGGGAGGAGGGAGGGATGAGGGAGATATT
>NC_068994.1:49139097-49142919 GCF_001194135.2 Octopus bimaculoides | reverse complement strand
GTGGTCATGATGATATATATGTAAAGGTGATGGTAGTTGTAGTGGTAGTGGTGGTGGTTTGCATGTGTGTGATGTGGTGGTGTTGATCGCGGTGGTGGAGGTGGTGGTGGTGGTGGTGGTGGAGTTGGTAGTGGTATGTGTGTATGTATGCTTTTGTGTTATACTGTAGGGAGAGAATGTGTATGTGTTTGTGTGTGTGTGTGTAAGTGAATGGGTATGTGTAGTTTTGTGTGTGTGATGTATGTGTATATGTGTTTTAGTGTCAATATTTGTGCGAGTATGTATCTGTGTATGTATCTGTGTATGTATACGTGTGTGTGTGTGTGTGGTAGTACAGTGTATGGTGTATGTATGTGTGTACGTGATGCATTGTATAGTCTGTTGTAGCGAGGGAGAGTGTGTGTGTATGTGTGTATGTTCTTCTCTATGTATATATGTGTATGTCTAATATATGTGTAGTGTAACGATTGTGTGTGTGTGTGTGTGTGTGTGTGTGTGTGTGTGAGTGGTGTGTATTGGGAAAGTGTGTGTTTTCGTTTATACCCTTGTGTATAACGTATGAATGTGTGTATATATGTATGTGTGTGCATAGCGTATTTAAGAGAGTGTGTATGTGTTCGTCCGTGTGTGTGTAATGTATGGTATGCGTAGCACAGCGCAGTGTATGTGTGTGTATATGTGTGTGTATGTGTGAAGTGTATTGCTAAGAGTGTGTATGTGTGTGAGATGTATTGTATTGTGTGAATGTGTGAATACGCGGTACATCGTAGTGTGTATGTGTGTATGTTTGTGTAGAGAGTGTGTTTGCTTTTCTGTGTGTGTGTGTGTGTATGTTGTACGTTGCATATGTGTATGTACATGGTACGTCGCAGTGTGTACGAGTGTGTGTTTGAAGTGTGTGTGTGTGTGTGTGTGGTATATTGTAGAGAGTGTGTGTGAGTTTGTGCGTATGGATGTGTGCGTATAGGTTTGCACCTAGTGCATGTATGTACGCCTGTGTGCGTGCGTGTGCAGTTTGTTGCTAATGTGCAGCAAGTGCAGTAGGTCGTTGCAGCAGTAGTAGTGCCAACACGATGTCTGAGGTGAGAAACTGCCATGTCTGCAACATTCATGGAATTGCAACAGAGTGCACCAGCTGCAGCAGCCATTCAATGCACTACATACCAGCCACTGCTGTTGCTATCACTGTTGCTCTTCTCTACTGCACTATACTGCACTATACTTCATCGCACTATGTTGTACTCCACTGTATTCCACCGTAGTGTACTTTACATTAAGGTACTTTTCTGTATTGTACTGTAACGTTGTACTTTACAGTAGCTACTGTACTAAAGTGAGTCTCAATGTACTCTATTGTGCAGCTTTCTTCTGTATTATACTCCGCTGTTCTGTGCTCTATTGCTCTGTACTGTATTATACTATGTTCTACTGTACTCTACCGGACTATTCCGCACTGTACTCTGCCATATTTCTACGGTATAATGCTTTATTTACTATCATGCACTGTACTGTGGCGTACACTTCTGTACTCTACTGAACTGTATTATCGTCTTTTCGACTGTTTAATTTTTTACTGTATTCTACTACACTGAAGTCTTTTGTACTCCACTATACTGTGCCGTATTTTAGTGTGCTCTACTGGTACTGTACTTTATTGTGTTTTACTACTTCGCCGGCACAGTATTCTAGGATATAGTAATGTTAGTGTACTCCGCCGTATTTTAACACCTGTACTAATACAACTGTACAGTATTCTACTATAAATGTATTTCAGTGTACTCTGTACTATAGTATTCTTCAGTACTTTATTTTAATGCACTTCATGGACAGTCCATTCCTTTGTATTAAACTATATTGCTTGTATTTTATGGTTACGTACTCAACTGTATTCAACAATAATGTACGCTATTTTGTGTACTTCATTCAACAGTATCCTACAATACTGTACTGTACTCCACTGGCACTGAACTTTCTCTTCTACTTTCTCTTTTACTTGTTTCAGTAATTTAGGAATTTGAGCCTATAGTTTAGATGTTTTGGGCCTATCAATAAGATATTCGTTTCTATAGTTTAGATATTTCAGCCTATTGTATAGATATTTGAGATATTTCAGCCTATATTTCAGATATTTTTGCCTATAGTTTAGATATCTTAGATATTTTAGCCTATAGTTTAGATATTTTAATCTATAGTTTAGATATTTGAGCCTGTAGTTTAGATCTTTTGGGCCTATCATTTAGATATTCGTTTCTATAGTTAGATATTTCTGCCTAGTGTATAGATATTTTAGATATTTTGGGCCTATAGTTTAGATATTTTAGATATTTTAGCCAATAGTTTAGATATTTTTGCCTATAGTTTAGATATTTTAGCCTATAGTTTCGATGTTTTAGCCTATAGCTTAGATATTTTAGACTATAGTTTAGATATTTTAGATATATTTGCCTATGGAACAGATATTTTAGATATTTTAGCCTATAGTTTAGATATTTTAGATATTTTGGCCTATTGTTTAGATATTTTAGATATTTAACCTATAGTTTAGATATTTTAGCCTATAGTTTAGATATTTTAGCGTATAGTTCACATATTATAGATATACCGCTATGCATTTCGTCCGGCGCGCTCGCGATTCTGCTAGTTTGCCGCCTTAATAATAATAATAATAATAATAATAATAATAATAATAATAATAATAATAATAATAATAATAATAATAATAATAATAATTATAATTATTATTATTGTTGTTGTTGTTGTTGTTGTTGTTATTACATATGTATGTATATATGCATGTTTATATACATACATACATACATACATACATGCATACGTACATACGTACATACGTACTTATAAATGTTCCAGACAATCTCATACTTATTCCTGTGATTCAGACATAGATTATCTTGGACCATATCTAAAATGCCATTCGTTTCCTAAGACACTGAGGTTGTGCTTTGACAGAAAGATTTAGCTGCTATTTCTAAAAGGTCCAAAATCGAGTGATGCTGTTGTGTGTTTCTGTGGAGTCTTTCTGTTTTATTGTATAATACACATTCTGTTTGAGTTTCTCTCAGCAAACATCGTGTTTGTGTGTTTGAGTGTATATCTGTGTGTGTGTGTGTGTGTGTGTGTGTGTGTGTGTGTGTGTGTGTGTGTGTGTGTGTGTAGTACAGTGGGTAAAGAGAAAATAAAGTGGTTGAGAAGATATTCAAGGAGATAGAAAAATGCAGAAGAGCAGACGACAGACAAACGGACAGTCAGACGAGCTTGCAAGTAGGGAGACAGGCATGAAAAATACATGAATTCAATCAGTAACAGCTATTCAGACGACAAACAGTATTGGTTCGAGAATTGCGAAAGACAGTTAAACATACATACATACATACATACATACATACATACATACGTACGTACGTACGTACGTACTTACGTACAAATACGTACATATGTACATACAGATATGTACACATGCACGCATTACATGCTTATACACAGGCAAACAGACATACTTGCGTGCTTATGCATATACGCACGTAATAACTATGGCGAGAGAGACATACAGACACACAGACAGACAAATAGATAGATAGATAGATAGATAGATAGATAGATAGGTAGATAGATAGATAGATAGATAGATAGATAGATAGATAGATAGATAGATAGATAGATCTTTAATCAGACGCACACGTTAAGAGAGAATCTTAAGATATTCCAAGACATTGTGACTGACAGTATGTGATTCGAACACACCGACACAGAACACCGCTCTGGTAGTTTAACATGTGCCAATGTGCGGATAATATATATATTTAT
>NC_068994.1:49137273-49138577 GCF_001194135.2 Octopus bimaculoides | reverse complement strand
TATATATATATATATATATATATAAACACGTATATAGAGGGTGCTGTGAATAAATTGTCTAAATTGCGTAAAAATGAAAATAACAGATATATTTGATATATTTACCAAAATTGCATAAAAATATGTTGAAATGCTAAAGAGTAAATTTATTCAATAAAATCACCATTGGCTTCAACCACGGACTCCAGACAAGTTCGGAATCTCCTGCAACTCTTCTGCCATAATCCTTGCCTGCAGTTCATATTTGGTGTCACAAGGAGTTTTGTTGGTCTCTCGCTCAACTGCGTCACATACATAATAATCAACGGGGTTGCAGTTTGGGGAATTAGGTGGCCAGATGTTAGGCGAGATGTGGGCATAGAAATTGTCTGACAGCCATGACTGGGTTCTCCTGCTTGTGTGGCATGGGGCAGAGACCTGTTGCCAGACATGGGGGTCTTCCAGCAGCCATCCTCTTGACCCAGAGCAGCACTATCTGTTCCAGGTACTTGATGTGGAACTCCATGTTGAGTCTGAGGTCTGCGGGAAGATGGAGGAAGCATAACGTCACCATTACTAGAGATCACTCCAAACACCATGATGTTGACTGGATGTTTGATTTTTATCCCTCTCGGTACATGTTTTGGGGACACGGCAAGCCAGCGGTTCTTCTATGTGTTGATTATCTGATCCTGGCAGAAATTTTCTCGTCTGAGAAAAACCAAAGTATATTCGGTTGGAGGTGATGCATGGGTTTGTTCAAAAGCTTCGGAGCGCGATCTTTTCTCTTGTCCTTGATGGCTTGGGATAAAAATTGGCCCTTTCTTATCTTGTATGAGAAATACCGAATGTCTTCATGCCTGATAAGAAACTCGGGTACTCCCATGTCCCTGACGATTGGCCTGATGGACTAGGAGGGATCGTTGTCAATCATGGCCTGGGTCTCACCAACAAATTCAGGAGTTCTTTTCTTATCAGGACGATCAGAGTGAGTTTTCTGAGCTGCTGTAGCTTCGTGATCACCATTAGATTCATCCAACTCTTTCCAAATACTCTGCACTGTCCTCCGATTGACATTCAAACACTCGGAAATGTTCGTACAGGAGCTTCCGGCGCAAATGCCAAGTAGTGTAGCATGTCGTTTCCAAATTTCTGGGAGAGTGAATTGCGTCATGGTTCTGTTTTCTCACAGACAGTGCCCAACTGACCCTACTATACTGTGTAGTCGACAAAATCAAAAACAAACAATGCGGTCTGTGCGAAATTAATGCAAAATGGCGACAATGTATGTATGTATGTATGTATATATATATATATATATATAT
>NC_068994.1:49133245-49136650 GCF_001194135.2 Octopus bimaculoides | reverse complement strand
AGAATAAGTCCTAGGTTCGATTTGCTCGACTAAAGGCGGTGCTCCAGCATGGCTGCAGTCAAATGACTGAAACAAGTAAAAGAGTAAAAGACATATATATATATATATATATATATATATATATATATCTTACCTGCCCTACGGACAGAGGAAATTAAATGCGGACAGAAAGTTTTTACTTCGCGCTTTCACGCCATCAGTGAATATTCATATGACTTCAATTGCATTAACGGTACACATCAGCCCTATGCTCAAACGAACATGAAACGTTTTATTGTGATCTTTATTTATCTAAAAATACATTGATAATAGATTTATATTAACGTAACATAAACCTCTACAGGTTTTGGGTGTACGCAATATTCTTTGCCAAAAAAAAAAAATCTATTTTCATTTTTCATTTTTCTCATAACGCAAAAACCACTTGATTTTCCTACTCTGGCATAAAGCTATCCATAAGAGAAACCTTTATAGTTATATAGGTGTATGTCGATCTTCGAAAGCGCTTGTCATTGATGTTTGTGAATGTGAATTTGTAAGACCAAAGCATAGTTTTACAGGAAATTGACGTGCTTGCATTTGGAATGGTAGCTCATGGTCACTTGGGAACATATTGTATTCTTGCGATAAATAATTCTTTCTCTTTATGAACGTCAGAATCGTTAATAGCGCAAATAGCTGTGTTGTTGAGGCTCTTAATAGACCATTAACTACATCAAAAATTCGAAGACATGCAAAGGGTGCACCGTCTTTGAAGAATCGTTCCGTATTAAGCCATCCCACTCAAATAAATTGTGTTTAAAAATTCAGTTGGGTAAACATGTGCTTCATCACTATTAAGGATTGTGTCGCTGTTTAAATATTCATTAATTTGGCCAGGAAAACAATCTATCATGGAAGTCGTTAACTTCAGCAACGATATCATTGAACAAAGAATTTACAGGCTCGCACTGCAAATCCATAAATTTTTACAGTGTTCCGAAAGGTTTGCAAAAATAAAGTTGCGAAAGCTCTTTAGAATTTCTCCGGAAACATAAGATTACCTGGAATTTTTTGTACCCTCAATTGACCTTGCTGATGCAGCGTTTCCTTTCACCAATTCTCAGCAGTTTTCTCCACACACACACATGCACACACACACACACACACACACACACACATGCACACATACATACACACACACATACACATACATACCCCCCCCACACACACACACACACTGATCAACCCCCATCCCGTTCTCAATCCAGCCCTAACCCCCACTCTACAGGCATTTAATTCATACTTTGTGGTGACATTTTCTGGTCCCTATCCAAGTCAACATAACTCTAACAAACAAAAGTTCCCTCTGTGTGTTTTCTCCCTTTGTTCGTTCTGATTTTTTTATGACACGGATGCAGTACTTTCTGACTTGCAGTGGCAAAGAACCAGTGCCATACTATCTGTATCAGCCCCTCTGATGAGTGCCAAGACTGGTTTTTACCAAATTTTCTTGTATGAAACTGATTGGTAAAATTGACTGAAATGGTTCTATAATACTGCATTGTATAAACAGCTAATATACCCATTCACCCGACGTCTTAATGTGCAAGTTTTCTTTTCTGAAGGAGAGGCGCTTGAAATAATGACAAATTAGTTTTATAGAACCCTTATGAGATACAGGTAGGGAAATTTGGTGTCACTTTCCAGAAAACACCATCCAGAAAACATGAATATCACGGAATGTACGACTCACGGATTCAGATATCTCCCTGTTGCCATCGTCAATTTGTCGATGACGATCAAACGTATTCAGCTGAATAGCTGGTTATTACACTACTTGGTGGATATAATGCAGTTTGAGTGGCCTGTTATTTTTAAAGAAACTCTAACGTGAGAGATTGGAGTGCGGCCATTAGACAGAAAAGTGGTAGTAATTCCTAGTGTTGCTGTCGCAAGAACGGTTTTATTTTTGTCTCCTATTCTGACAAGTATTATTGAATATAAGTGTTTACCATTTCCACGCTGAATATTGAATCCGATTAGTTGTCCATGAGTTTCAAAGACTGATGTAATAATATATTCGTAGACAGTTTGTTGCTCTGGATTCAGAACAGGAATATTGGATTCCATTATCTGTTTCCGTTCTTCTGTATCGTATTTCATATCTCCTCTAATAATATTCAGTTCACAACGTCCATCTTTCCTAGGAATAGAGTAAGGAAAAGATGCTTTCTTAAATTCAAAGCCGTTGCTCTCCATAATTTCTGGCATTTCCAAAAATCAGTTCGGGAAGAATCTTGACAGGTACCTAGGACAAGTGTCTTCTACTATATCACCGGATAGACCAATGCCTTGTGAATGCATTTGGTAGACGGAAATGTGTGGAAACCCGTAGGTTATACATATATATATATATATTTATATATATTTATATATATATATATTTATATTTATATATACATATATATATATATACGACGGGCTTCTTTCAGTTTCCGTCTACCAAATCCACTCACAAGGCTTTGGTCGGCCCGAAGCTATAGTAGAAGACACTTGCCCGAGGTGCCACGCAGTGGGACTGAACCCAGAACCATGTGGTTGGTAAGCAAACTACTTAACACACACCCACTCCTGCGCCTCATATATATATATGTGTGTGTGTATTTGTGTATGTGTTTGAATGGAATGTTTGAGTGCAAGCGCTTACACACACACATGCGTATGCGTGTGTGTGTGGAAATATGGCCGTATGTCTGTATATGCGTATGAAGTGTGTTTGCTATGAATATTCATGTGTGCACGTGTATGGTTGCATGTTTGCATGTCAAAGCATGCATTTATACTGCGATTTATCTTTATGCATATATATATGTATGTGAGTGTGTGTGTGTGTGGATGTGTGTGAGTGTGTGCATGCAGGTGTATGTGTGTGTGTGTGCCTGCCTATCTGTGTCTGTATGTGTGTATATGCGTGCATGTGTATGCGCGTGGGCATAACCGTACGTGTGTCTGTGAGTATAAATGTGCGTGTGCTTGCGTGCAAGTATGACTCTGCGCGCGCGCGTGTGTGTGTATGTGTGTATGCATGTGTTTTTGTATGCGTCCATATGAATATGCGTTATGTATGCGCAACCGTACGTGTATGTGTGTGTGAGTGTAAGCGTGCGTGTGTACCTACGCGCATGTGTATATGAGTGTATGTGCGTATATACATATGTTTATGTGTGTATGTATACGTGTGTGACTACAGGCATGTTCTATGTACGTGTATATATATTTATATATATATATATATGTATATATATATATATATGTATATATATATATATATGTATATATATATATATATGTGTGTGTATGTTTAATGTATGTGCACGTATGTGTGCATGTCTATGTGTACATGTGTATGTATACATACATACA
>NC_068994.1:49127539-49133134 GCF_001194135.2 Octopus bimaculoides | reverse complement strand
TATATATATATATATATATATATATATATATATGTATGTATGTATGTATGTATGTATGTATGTCTACGTATAGTCTATACATGCCGACGTACAGATATTGCAGGATAAAATTCAGGAAACTTTTACACAATTTTACAACTCCATTAAAGGCTTATAATTGGAATTTTCTAATTAGTTGTGTCTTATCTGGATTTTGCGAAGCCTGACATCACAAAATAGTTCCTGAGGCAGTTAGTTACGTAACCAAGAGCCTCTGTAATCACGGCTATAAGTCTGCTGCTTTCTCATTAGCTTGCCAAAAATAGTTTCGGCTGCCTTTTATCTTAACCATTCTATTAACGTCTGCTAGGCAACTGATTTCTGTTCTTCTTTGCACTCTTTATTCTCTGTCCCAGAACCTTGTGTCTGGTCTTTTCCGTTTACGTTATTCAAAAGAAGTTTCGACCAAGATCTTTTTGTTTTTGAGTGTGCATGTATGTGTGTGTGCGGATGGTTGGATGGATGGATGAATGGATGGATAGATGGATGGATGGACGGATGGATGGACGGACAGACGGATGGATGGATGGACGGATGGATGGATGGATGGATTTAAGTATGTATTTATGTATGTACAGAATAAAGGATGGATAGATGGATGAAATATATACGTATGTATGTTTGTGTATGTGCGTTTGTGTATGTGCGTTTGTGTATGTGTATGCGCATGATCGTGTGAGGTGCATGCGTATGCATGTACTTACGTACGTATCTTGATATCAATGCATATGAATGTGTGTATAACTTTTATCTTTTGCTGTTATCTTTCTACAAGAATTACAAACATTTGTATGTACCTACAAGGAAATTGTAGCGATCTTTCATTCCCTAACCAGATGGACATATAACAACATGACAGCCAAAACTAAAGATCTTTAAGGAGACACAACTTTATGTATGGCTGTACCTAATGAGACTCAGACTGCAAAATGGATGCAACACATGTTGAACGGAATCCCACCCATAAGGGATCGTAGCAGGGTGAGTTGAAACGACCATTCTACAAAATAAAGATTAATACCAAATCCATCTTCTAGTTACTTAAGAAACTATTATTATTATTATTCAGTAGTTTTATTTTTATAACGTGCTTTCACTTCACTACCGAGCGCAGCTCTGTGTGCCTTGGGTATGTGATGTCGTTTGCTGTGATGCTCTTATGGTTACTGTATTGAAAGTGCTTTTGCGTAGTATGTGTGCAGTGCCCAATAGTGCAATTTTCTGTATGTTATATATATTTGTAAGTCCTGGTGTTTTTGTTATGTATTTGTCTTATTATTATTATTATTATTATTATCATTATTATTATCATTATTATTATTGTTGTTGTTGTTGTTGTTGTTGTTGTTGTTGTTATCTCAACTACCACTGTGGAGTTTCTGATGTAGATCCAACGGTAATATACCCCGACTGCGGATAGCACCAGGAAACCCAAAATGTGCCACACTAATAGACATATACCCATTAGTCCGAAATATCAAACAAACACACACACACACGCGCGCGCGCGCGCATACACACACACACACACACATACACACACACACACACATACATACACACACATGTCTTTCAGTTTCCATCTACCAAATCCACTCACAAGGCTTTGATTGAC
Organism: Octopus bimaculoides; assembly: GCF_001194135.2. Taxonomy (NCBI): domain Eukaryota; kingdom Metazoa; phylum Mollusca; class Cephalopoda; order Octopoda; family Octopodidae; genus Octopus; species Octopus bimaculoides. The sequence continues at coordinate 49,131,480 of NC_068994.1, read as the reverse complement.
CTGAGGCTATCGAAGAAAGCACCTGCCCAAGGTGCCACGCAGTGGGACTGAACCAGAAACCATGCGATTGGGGAGCAAACTTCTTACCACACAACCACGTCTGCGCCTGTACACACACTCACACACACACACACACACACACACACACACATATATATATATATATATACACATGTACATATGTACACATGTACACATGTACACATGCATGTTCGTACGCGTGGGTGGGCGTGTGTATGTGTACGTGTGTGTGTGTGAGAGTGTGTGTGTGTTTTCTCTACCATGCAGGAGTTTTAAAGCTTATAGTGTGTATGGCCACCTGTTCTTTTCACGATCCTTTGTGCAGCCATTCATCCTTTAAATATTTGAAGGTGTATGCTTATGCGTGCGTGTGGATGCTTGCGTGACTGTGTCTCTATGCATATTGATATATATGTGTGTCTGTCTGTCTGTCTCCCTATCTGTCTGTTTGAACGTGTATTGATATATTCATTTATATTTGCATTATACATGTAGTCATATGTGTTTCTCTATGCGATTTATATTTGTATTATGCATACAAATATATATGTGCGTTTTTCAATGCAATTTATTTAGGCTCATTGCAGAATTCAAAATGGTCGCTAAAACCATGACAAGACGATTTTGCTTTATTTTGTTTTGTTTTGTTTCACTTTTGCTTTAGCTTTTTAATGTTTTGCTTTGTCTTTATTTGGGGGGGTTGGGCGTAGTCAAGACATTTCCAGTGGATTGTGAATATCTGAGTTAATGTATGCACACATGTGCATATATGTAGGTACAGGTGTGTGGCTGTGCAGTCATTCAATGGATTTGCATGGCTCTGTGGTACACAACAGTGTGTGTTTGATTACTCTTAATGCACATGTGTACTCATGCATCTGTCTATATACATACACATGCATGTGTATATATTTACATATACGAGAATTTATGTATGCGCGTATGTTTGTTCGGCTGGTTTTATTCTAGAAATTTCCCACCAATAGAATCAGTGCCAACCTCTACTAAGAAACAAGGCTTTTTTAATGGAATTTATACGGCATCAATAACATTAACTTTCTATTCGTATTTGTCATTGCATGTATGAACCCAATATTTTTGGACTAGTGCGTACAATGTGCATATGTGTGTTTATATGTGTGTAACAATATGTATGAATTTACATATATATATATATGTGTGTGTGTGTGTGTGTGTGTGTTTGTATGTGTGTAACAATATGTATGAATTTACATATATATATATGTGTGTGTGTGTGTGTGTGTGTTTGTATGTATGTACGTGTGCGCGTGTGTGAGTGTGTGTGTGTGTGTCTGTGCGCGCGTGTTTGTGTGTATGCATATTTGTACGTATGCGTCACTGCCGCCATTGTAAATGCATTGTACAAGTGATTGGCTCATCCATTGGAAACCGATAACGTACGACGCTGTTATTTACAAATAGCAATATATAAAATATACAACACACACACATATATATATATATATATAATAAAAGAATATATATAAGGCCATCTACCAGCATGATCCCAGCTCCATAACTTAACCAACTAACAAAGGTACATACAAACATATGTGTATGTGTGAATATATATATATATACACTCACACATACACACACACACACACACACACATATACATATATATATATATATATATATATATATATATACGTATGTATGTATGTATCGGATATTATATGGCTTTTAACTATTAGTTTAAAGCAGTGTATCTCAGATCTCAATCCACAATAAGATGCTTAACCAAAATAATAAGCAAAATAAATCTACAAATTTTTGCCCAATAAAAACTAGTTTAGGTCACATGTCACAAAAGCAATCAAGAATTATGTGACGTAAAAGGAACTCCGAGAAATTATGTTTTTTTGTTGTTGTTGTCGATTTTTTTTTCTTTTTAGGTGGGGTGCAATCGGTTCGTGCGTTGCTCTTATATAGTTCCCACCCACTTTTTTCCCAATGTGGTGCGGGCGTGGACGTTGCTATGTGGTGAGAAGCTTGCTTACCAACCACATGATTCCGGGTTCAATCCCACTGCGTGGCCCTTTGAGCAAGTGTCTTCTATTATAGCCTCGAGCCGACTAAAGCCTTGTGAGGGGATTTGGTAGACGGAAATTGAAAGAAACACAGATATATGCAGGGTACATAACGTATTTGAGCACATACCTTTTCTGGGTCATTGCTGCATATTTTGCTAACTCTGTATAATCTTTGTTTCAGAAAATAATAATAGCAGACCCTCGGCTTACTCAAGAAATGAAGAGGCATACTGTTATTGTGGTTATAAAGGCTGAACATAGTGATTTAGAAATATCTCGATTTTTAAAATCTTTCGTCTACAAAGTTTGTAAGGAGTTACAGACTGAAGATGGAAACATATCACCAGTACCAAAGCATAAAAAGTATTCTAAATGCTCTGAAATCATCAGAATACCTGAATTTATCCAGCAAGTTCAAGTTGATTACAATCCCAGGAAGTCAATTGCGAAAGATCTCCATGTGCTGCAAGGAGCAGTCAGAAATGTTGTCCATAAAGACATCAGATATAAGTCTTATATGATGAGGAAAGGTCAATTTGTCAGAAATCCCATCAGATCTAAAAGGTTCTTAAACAAACTGAAAAATTCAGCAGAAGATTTGATTTGGTTTTTCTCAAACGGGAATAACTTCGTCCAAGATCAAAAAATTAACTGAAGAAATGATAGATGGTGAAGGCGGCGAGCTGGCAGAATCGTTTTTTTTTTAAGCGGCGCCCCAGCATGGCCGCAATCTAATGACAAGAACAAATAAAAAAAAAAATCGAAAAAAATTGTTGAATGGTTGATGTTTAATTCTGCTGAAACCTCTCGCAATTTTCATTGCACGGGTCCATTCTAAAAATAAAATAAAAACATAGAAACTATTTAATAATGCTACTCATTTGATTGTTACCTACCGTAGAATGTCGTCTGCGACATTCAGTTGTTTTCAACGTTATCGTCTGACTCCACACAGACATTATTTTGCTTTTTCTTTTTTCGTTTTTAAATTGATGTTAAATTGTACGTTCGTTTCGTTGTTAACGCTCCCCTACTCAAATGCTTGATTGATACTGCCAGCAGTTTCTGCTGCTTTGCATTTCATTTTGAACTCACAAAAGAAATTCGCTCGAATTTGCTTTCTATTATTCCAGCTTTAATTTGACATATCTAAACTAAACAAGAATAAAAAGCGAAATCAAACTATTAGCATAAATGAATGCCCAGACATCTGCGCATCAAAATTCTATATTAATTGAACGGTTTCTTCTATAATAAGCACCAAAGTTTCAAATAACACGGGAAAAAAACGTTATTACGTTTGCATGAATCTAATTAATATACTGTATTTATATTTTTGCATGCCTATATATATATATATATATATATATATATATATATACACGCACGCACATATACAAATATGCATACATGCATACATACATATATCCGTACATTCTTGCATGAATACGTACGTACATAGACATACATACACACGCGTGCGCATGCATGCACACATAGATACGTACATACACACACACACAAACATACATACAAACATACATACACACACACACACGCACGCACGCACGCACACATACACACACACACACACACACACATACATACATACACACATACATACATACATACATGCGTCTGTATCTGTCCGCCATCATAACTTGACAACCGCCGTTGGCGTGTTTACGTCTCCGTACTATATCTTTTACTTGTTTCAGTCATTTGACAGCGGCCATGCTGGAGCACCGCCTTTAGTCGAACAAATCGACGGAAGGACTTATTCTTTGTAAGTCTGGTACTTATTCTATTGGTCTCGTTTGCCGAACCACTAAGTTACGAGAACGTAAACATACCAACATCGGT
>NC_068994.1:49126157-49126554 GCF_001194135.2 Octopus bimaculoides | reverse complement strand
AGAGAGAGAGAGAGAGAGAGAGAGAGAGAGAGAGAGAGAGAGAGAGAGAGAGAGAGTGAGAGCGAGAATTAACTGGTATGTGTGTAGAACGAATAGGTATGTATGCGTGAAACAACGTGTTTACGAGTGAGTCAACGTGTTTACGAGTGACAACAGGCATTCAACAGGGCCAGCGAGTGAACTGACATGGGTCTACGAGTTTGAGGAAGGTGATGAGGGGAGGCTTACTTGCTCCTGTTCCCATGCCAGAAATTCTAGGTTGGGTTTTTGTTGTTTCTTGTTGGTCTTTTTGTTGTTTTTTCTTTCTCTTTCAGTTCTGTTATATTACTACTACTACTACTACTACTACTACTACTACTACTACTACTACTACTACTACTACTACTACTACTACTAC
>NC_068994.1:49121407-49123057 GCF_001194135.2 Octopus bimaculoides | reverse complement strand
GAGAGAGACAGACGGACAGACAGAGAGGGAGGGAGGGGTTAAGGTGTTTGCACACACACACACACACACACACACATACACACACACACATGCACACACACACACATACACACACACACATATACATAAGGGTTTCTGTGTAAGAGAGAGGAGAAAAGGAAAGCAAAAGAAAAAGAAAGGGAGAAAGAGAGACACAGAACAGGGGGGGGGGGCTTAACGTGTTTACCTGGACATATGCTTGTTTATAGAGTAAAGAATTGTGTATGCATGTGTGTGTGTATATGTGTGCATGTGTGTGTGTATATGTGTGCATGTGTATTTTAACATATTTGTGCTCTCATATAATTATGTATGCTGATCCAGTCGTGACCACCACATTTGTTTGAATATCAAAGACACAACTGTTCAGTATGTATGCTTATATAGTTCTTTTGATTAAAACAGTAATGCGTGACCTCAGGGTTACCCGAAGCCTGTGACCTGTGACCTGTGACCTATGACCTGGTTACTGCATCCACGAGGTCGAGAAACGACGTGAAGGTTTCGTGGCTGGCTCTCTCTCGCGTGTGAAAGTGTGTATATGTATGTGAGGAGTGGGGTTGTGTGTGTATATGTATGTGAGAGTATATATATATGCGTGTGCATGTGTGTTTGCGCGTGTGTATGTTTTAATTTTATTAAGATTTCAGATGTTTAATTTGCTTCAGGCATTAGATTGCCACCATCTTGAATAGTTTGGTCGAACAAATTGACCCCAGCACTTATTTCTTAAAGTCACTGATATTTACTGTATGAAACACTTTCGCCAAATCGCTAAGTCATGGTGACGTAAACAAACCGACACTGGTTGTCAGAGTATGGCCGTGACAAAAACAAAACACACACACACACACGCACACTGATGGCTTGGATCTGTCTGTATGTCTGTCTGTATGTCTGTCTGTGTGTATGTATGTATGTCATTATTCAGTTTATTGCAAAATTTCTTGCCAATAAAGAACCGGTTTCTAACCTAGAACCAAGGCTCTTTTATACAAGTCTGTCTGTCTGTATGTATGTATGTATGTATGTATGTATGTATGTATGTATGTACGACGGACTCCAGTTTCCGTCTACTAACTTCCCTCACAAGGCATTGGTCAGTCTGGGAAGACAATTGACCAAGTGTCACGCAGTAGGACTTATTCTGAAACCACGTGGCTGGAAAACTGTCTTCTCAACCTCACAGTCAATGAATACGACGAAAAAGATACATTAAAAGAGACACATATTTTTGCTAATGTAGTATTTTATAAAGAATATTTATGCGAATAGCAATCTATTTCTAAAAGACATACAAATGAAAGCTGTTCCATAACGCAATATAATAATGCGTGGGAGATAAGCTGTCAAGTAAACCCATACATCGAAGACGTGTTTACTAAACAATGAGAAAAGGCAAGATTCTTTACGAATATTATTTTAATACTGTGGACAGTATCTTATTACAATAAAAGACGCGGTAAGTCTCCTTCAAACGAGTAGCATAAGAAGGTGTGTTTTTTTGTTATCAGTAAAGGAGAAACAAATAATAAGTATGTATATATACATATATATATAATAGAATGGTATACATACAAGCATATATATATACATACACACATATATATA
>NC_068994.1:49120276-49121397 GCF_001194135.2 Octopus bimaculoides | reverse complement strand
GGAACTTTCCCCGGAATTTTCTAGGAAATAGTTTACCCTTGGATCTCTCCAGAGAATCCTTGGAACTTTCCAGGAAATGCTTGGAACTTTCCAGGAAATCGACCCCAGGACTTATTCTTTGTAAGCCTACTACTTATTTTACCGGGTCTCTTTTGCCGAACCGCTAAGTTACAGGGACGTAAACACACCAGCATCGGCTGTCAAGCTATGTTGGGGTGACAAACACAGACACACAAACACTCATACACATACATATATACGACGGGCTTCTTTCAGTTTCCGTCGACCAAATCCACTCACAAGGCTTTGATCGGCCCGAGGCTATAGTAGAAGACACTTGCCACGCAGTGAGACTGAAGGTGCCATGCAGTGAGACTGAACCCGGTACCATGTAGTTGGTAAGCAAGCTACTTATCACACAGCCACTCCTATATCTATCTTAGATATATATATTCGTTTATGTATGTATGTATACATATGTGCATATATGTGTACATATATAGACATACACACGGACACATCTAGATAGATAGATAGACAGATAGATAGATAGATAGATTTTTAAATAGATAGAGGGTGACGGAGAGAGAGGGAGAGAAGGAGAGAGATATAGATGGATGTGTATGTGTGTGCGTGCGTGTGTGTGCGATGAGTTTACTTACTGTTGCTTGTATGTTTGAAAGTGTTTGTATACGTACGGATATGTGTGTTTTGTGTGTACGTCTGTGTTTATATGCACCTGTATATGCGTGTGAGTTTGAATGTGTGTTGTTGTTATACAAATTGAGTGTATATGATTGTATGTCTATAATATATACGTGTCAGCGTTAGTATATGTACAAACGTATGTGTATACATTATATACATATATATACATGTATGTATGTACGTATGTGTGTTTCTATGTATATATGTTTATATATGTTGCGAGAGTGGCTGTGTGGTAAGTAGCTCGCTTACCAACCACATGGTTCCAGGTTCAGTCCCACTGCGTGGCGCCTTGGGCTAGTTAGTGTCTTCTATTATAGCCTCGGGCTGACCAAAGCCCTGTGAGTGGGTTTGGTAGACGGAAACTGAAAGAAGCCTGTCGTATATATATATATATATATATATATATATAT
>NC_068994.1:49117081-49118360 GCF_001194135.2 Octopus bimaculoides | reverse complement strand
TGTGTGTGTGTGTGTGTGTGTGTGTGTGTGTGTGTGTGTGTGTGTGTGTGTCTTCATCTGAGAACAGGCTGCATGGATACACAGCGGAGCAAGCACTATATTTAGCTCCACGATCGATCCGTCTTGTAAACTCTTCCCATCCCCCCTCCCACCATCACTACCACTCCTAGCACTGGTCCGTTACATATAGAGGGCGCTCTGTTTAGTCCGCATACTTCCATTCTGTCCTCTCCTCACACTTTCTCTATCTATGTACACATGTGTATATACATATGCTTATATATGTATATACATTTGTGTATATACATATATAGAGAGAGATAGAGAGATATGTAATGTATATATATATGTATGTATGTATGTATGTATGTATGTATATATATGTGTGTGTGTGTATGTATAACTATAGCGTACATATATATAAATATATATATCTGTATATGTATGCGTGTATACAAATTCATGTATCTGTGTATACATAAATATGTTTGTATGTTTGTATGTATGTTTGTATATATATATTTGTATGCATCTATGTATGTGCATACGGTTGTACGTATGTAGGTAAGTACATATGTATTCTTATATATATATATATATACACGCGCACACATATATGCATATATATATATATATATATATATATATATATATATATATATATATATATATATATATATATATATATATATATATATATATATATTTACATACATATATCTTTGTGCGCATGTGTGTATGCATGTATGCATGTATGCATGTATGTGTACATGTATATAGAAAGAAACGGATGTATACAACCGAATGCGAGTGTAGAGTTCCTTGATAAATATATAAATTCCTATGTATGTATGTATGTATACATGTATCTTTATCGCTATGCCAGTGTGTGAATATATGTACGTATACATACATGTTTGTGTAGAGAGGGCGAGTGTGAGAGAGAAGAGGAGATAGAGAGAATGAAAGAGAAAGAAGGAAGAGAAGAGAAGAGAAAGGAAAAGATAGATAATGGTCCGATGTTCCGTTCCTCTTGCTATTTCTCTCATTCTCAATCCCGTACCCTTCCTTCCCGGTTATTTTACCATTCTACACTCGTTCCTTCTGCGATTCTTTCAGTATATCTCTAACCTCCTTCTCTTCTCTCTTCATAGTCTCTTTAGCCATACGCCTTGCACTTCTACATACCCTACGCTGCTCTCGCTTTCCCGTATCTATCTGATTCGCTAAAAGAAATGTATCTATCTATCTATCTCTATATATATATATATATATATAT
>NC_068994.1:49112906-49113516 GCF_001194135.2 Octopus bimaculoides | reverse complement strand
CTCTCCTTCTCTCCCTGCTCTCTTTCTCTCCCTGCTCTCTCTCCGTCTCTCTCTCCCTCTCTCTCCCTCTCTCTCCCTCTCTCTCCCTCTCCCCCTCACTCTCTCTCTCAGTTTCTTTCTCCTATTAACTTCCTCACACTCACACTCACACCTCTCCACTCAAATACTTTACTCCCAACATATCGTTCATTAAGATCTTTCCTTTAACATGTCTCTCCACATCACTCTCTGTCTCTATCTCTCTCTCTCTTTCTCTCTCGCGAGCGCTATCTTCTTCTCCTGTCCTTCTCATACTCTCTTTCTGTCTCTCTCTCTCTGTCATTCTTATACTCTCTCTCTTTCTCTCTGTCCCTCTATCTCTCTGTCTTTCTCGCGAGCGAGCGCTCCCTTCTCCTGTCCTCATATTCTCTATCTCTTTCTCTCTCTCTCTCTCTCTCTCTCTATCTCTCTCTCTCCCGCTCTCTTTCTCTCTCTCTATCTCTCTCTCTGTCTCTCTCTCTCTCCCGCTCTCTTTCTCTCTCTCTCTCTCTCTCCCGCTCTCTTTCTCTCTTTCTCTCTATCTGTCTCTCCCTCTCTCTCACTCTCTCTCCCGCGCTCTTTCTCTCACGTT
>NC_068994.1:49111473-49111815 GCF_001194135.2 Octopus bimaculoides | reverse complement strand
ATATATATATATATATATATATATACATATATATATGTTTGGATATTCAAGTATGCATATATGTAATATACATGTTCATACGGATATTCAAATATGTATATATGTATATACACACACATGTACATATATAAAACGCATACATACATACATATATACCTACATAGTTGGGTAGATAGATATACATGCATATTCATATATACATACGTGTGTTTGTGTGTGTGTACTATATGTAGACATGTGTACTGTGTGTGTATATATATGTATGTGTATTATACATTCATATATATATCTATATATATATATATATATATATGTATGTATATATATATATATATATATATA
>NC_068994.1:49110202-49110592 GCF_001194135.2 Octopus bimaculoides | reverse complement strand
TATATATATATATATATATATATATGTATGTATGTATGTGTGTGTATATGTTTGTGTGTCTGTGTTTGTCCTGATAGAATAAGTACTAGGCTTACAAAGAATGGGTCCTGGGGTCGATTTGTAAAAACAGAAACTGAAAGAAGCCTGTCGCTTGTACGTGTCTGTGTGAATGTGTGCTTGCCAATGTAGAAAGAGTGATTTCTAACCTAAATCCAAGCCTCCTTTAGAACTTTAAATAACATCAACAAGGTATTTTTAACTGCTTATGTATCTACGCATGTTTACATTTTTTTCAGCGATGTTACACAAGAAACATCAAAGAGAAATGGCTCGCGTTTCCTAAAGACGATTTATTACTTATTTTGATGGAAACGACTGTTAGGATGTGGG
>NC_068994.1:49108209-49109980 GCF_001194135.2 Octopus bimaculoides | reverse complement strand
GGGGGGGGGGGTTCTATCACGCGTCAAAAAGCAAAGCCAGGAACCTAATAGCAGCCCAATATCTTTTATCTTTTAGTTATTCCAGTAATCAGATTACGGTCATGCTGGAGTAACACTTTTAACGAATCTACCCCAGTACATTTTTTAAATGCCTAGTATTTATTCCTCCGATCACCGTTTGGCGAACTCCTAAGTTACGATTATGCAAACAAACCGACACCAGTTGTCAGTCTGTGGCGGGAGACAAACAAGATCCTCCAGTATGGCCGCAGTCAAATGACTGAAACAAGTAAAAGAGTGAAGGAGTAAAAGAATACTGGTCGGATTTTTGTCAGTTTCGGTCTACCAAATCCACTTCACATGGCTTTGGTCGGCCCGGAGCTGTAGTAGAAGACATTTGGCTAAGTTGCTACGCAGTGGGACCGAACCCGGAACCATGTGGTTGGGAAGCAAACTTCTTACTACGCAGTAGAATTTTATTATCTATTCTCAGAGAGGCACGTCTGTTAACAGCTGCTTTCTACGGCTATGAAATCCCAGCTAGAAATGGCTTCAACAAGAAGTTAACATACAATGATATTCTCTATATTTTAAAAGAACCAAGAAGAAATCAATAGCATGGTTTAATCCACTATTCAACATATAGTTACGAATAGAGCCAAAAAGTTCAAATGTTTTAATAAGGCAATAATTCTAATCGACACACAAAAACAGTAAACTTTTCCAATACCAACAACTGCCAGATCAGCTAATTCTGACTCGGTAACATGGCTTTCCAGACAACACACTGCAGACGAAAAGACCAGACAAGCCCATCACAACAGCTATTTCGGAATTTCAGAAATCTACTACCTTCTCACTCGGGATCTTACCTTTCTATCGCAGGCCTATATACAACACCAATAACATAGCTGAGTTGTATTGAAATAAAATACACAGGAGACGTCTATGAACAAATTCAAATATCGTTATAACCATCATTCTAATTTGTTCATGTCAAATGTCAGGAAAACTCCACAAATTTGTCCCAGTTGATCTGAAGACTCAAAGACTATGGATTGGAAGGTACAGGAATAACATGGATCTCGAAACTGCAGGTTCTGCTTAACTGATACGAACCACATATTAAAATTCCGATGATATCACTAAACAGGAATTCCGAGATATCAAGCTGTCATCAACCGAGAAAATGTTTTCTTTGGACAGTTTAATGTCTATGGACTTCGTATTCGTATCCAAGACAGATTCATCAAGCGTCGTAGAATAGTTGCTCCTTGACTATGGCCAAGCTTTAGGACCGGTGTTTTCCCTTACACCAAAACAATCCAGCCAGCAATAACTACATCCCATGACTTCCAAATATACGACCATGTGACATGCCTCGATCAATAACAGTCGGACTATCAGATGCTACATATAGCTACATTTATTCACTAAATAATGATTGCTCAGTCATGCATGTATAATATATGTGAAGCTCTGAGTAGCAATCGAGAAAATCAACAACTAATTTCCATGTATATGTTGATGCGTGTGTGAAAGTGTGTGCGTATATGTACGTATCGCACACATACGTACATGTATGTATTTATATATGTATGCTTGTGCGTTTATGTATGCGTATATACACACACATATATATACACATATATATACACACATGTAGACAGACAGGTAGATAAATATACATATATACATATATGTGTGTGTGTGTGAATACATACGTATACACACACACACTCATATCTATTCATCTGTATATATATATATA
>NC_068994.1:49105256-49107314 GCF_001194135.2 Octopus bimaculoides | reverse complement strand
ATATATATATATATATATATACACACACATATATATATATGTATATATACACATAGAGAGAGAGAGAGAAAGATTGATAATTAAGGGTACTAACAAGCAGCACTGACATGCTAAATATAGCAGTCAAAATGACCAAACCACAAATTTTCACCTCAGCACTTTTTGACTGCTATATATAGCATGCCGGCACTGCTTGCTAGTACCCTTAATTAGTAATTGATAATTGCTGTAAAGCTGCCGGTCCATCGGTCCTACCGAGTTCCAATCTTAAGCAACACCGCCTGTAATCACGTGCTGTATGTGTACCATGAACCGATCTCGGTATCCTTGTTCTCGTACATGACGTCTACAGTCAACATGTGTTTTCCCACATGTGCTAGAATCTCAAGCGAGGATAGCAACGCACGAACAACAAAGAAGGATCATGCAGATAATTTTCTCCAAGCTGTAGGTCAAAACTTATCAAGTCTATTTCATCCAAGGCCCAGTTTCCATCATCATCATCATCATCATCATCATCATCATCATTATCACCACCACCACCACCAACCATTATCTAGGTGGATCTACTACTGCCTGCTCTCATGAGACGTGCGTAAGATTTGATGTGATGTTGCACCTACGCTGTGATGGACTAATATTCACAGGCAATATCCCCATATAACCCAGAGTAGGTCCGTCATGAACCCAAGGCCTCCGATTAACCCGATTTATGTGACGTATGAGTAACTAAAATTACAACACTTACGACTGAACGGGACCCTAATCCGTCAAAGGATCAAATCCCCGGATATCGCTAGAATTCATTTACGGCTGGGTGGACTGGAGTAACGTGAAATAAAGTGTTTTGCTCAAGAACACAACGCCCGTCCGCGCACGGCCCGGGGTCAGCGATCGAAAGCACGAACTGACGATCGTGAGAGAACCACTCTGACCAGTAGGCCACACGATGTTACTTAAACCCCCATGTTATCCTACATGAAATACCTGATGCAAAAGATAGATGACTGACTTCATCGCACCTCAACGTTGAAGAGATCTCTTTTACGATAAACCGATTACGACATGAGAAATTAATCTCAAGCCCACGTACGAATCTACCAATTAACGATTCTAAAACAAAATATGGTCGCTATTTGTAAAGAGCAAATACTGCGTGGTTAAAATTATGACATTCCAGGAGAATGCTCACAGTTCTTAGTCATATCTGAACTCAAAAACAGCAGAAGGTAATTCAAAAGAAATTAGTCTTATCCGACAAAACCAGGAAGCCAGGAAATCACTTATTTTATTTACCTGTGTGTGAATGTGTGTGGGTGTAGTTAGGTAAGTATATATAACCTCGTGGGCATCGGTGCCGATTTTCTCTTCCTCCGTTTTTCCAGTCTTTGAACTTTCCGTCTTTCCGACGAAGGGCTCCGCCCGAAACGTCATACTGTCTCTCTTTCCTTTCCCGAGCGTCCAATAACACTATCCGTATCACGTCCTCACTTTTTTGTTATTGTTTTTTGTGTTTTTTTTAACTTATATATATATATATATATATATATATATATATATATAATAGTAATACAAAAGCGTACGTATGTATGTGTGTATGTATACAACTGCACACACAGACATGCATAAATGTATATGGGTGTGTGTCCGCGCGCTCGCATGCGTGTATGGGGGGTTTACACCAACATATATATGCGTATATATGTGCATAAATATAAGTAAATATGTATACATATGTATAAAAACGCATATATATAAATATATATGTAGTTATTCCTTTATTCTTTTACTTGTTTCAGTCATTTGACTGCGGCCATGCTGGAGCACCGCCTTTAGTTGAACAAATCGACCCGTGGACTTATTCTTTGTAAGTGAAGTAATTATTCTATCGGTCTCTTTTGTCGAACCTCTAAGTTACGGGGACGTATTTGTATTTGTATTACACACACACATGCATATATATATATATATACACATATTTATGTATATATAGTTATACGCATATATAGACATGAAGTATATCTTTCTATATGTATGTATATATATATATATATATAT
>NC_068994.1:49101979-49103166 GCF_001194135.2 Octopus bimaculoides | reverse complement strand
TATATATATATATATATATATATATATATATATATGCACACGTGGGTTTCTTTCAGTTTCCGTCTACCAAATCTACTCACATGGCTTTCGTCGGCCCGAGGCTATAGTAGAGGATCCTTGCCCAAGGTGCCACGCAGTGTGAATGAACCCAGAACCATGTCGTTAGGAGGCAGGCTTCTTACCACACAGACACCCCCTCGCCTATATATGTGTGTGTGTGTGTATGTGTTTGTGCGCACGCGCATGCATATTATAAATAAATGCCTGGATACATATGTCTAGATTGCATCTATGTAAGTACACGTGCGTGCCCTCGCGCGTGTGCGTGTGTCTGCATTGTGGGTGTGCGCGCGTGCACATGTGTTAGGTTTGTAGTTTATAGATATAATCCTGTTTCCGTCCTGATTACAACTCAGTAAACTATTTACCTAATAAATTATATAATAATACATTCGACTTCCTCATGTATCGAGTACTTTGCTTCGCGTCTATAAGACTTGGTGTGACTAATACTCGGGAATAGATAGATAGATAGATAGATAGATAGATAGATAGATAGATAGATAGATAGGCGGGCAGACAGACAGACAGACAGACAGACAGACAGACAGACAGACAGACAGACAGACAGACAGAGAAGCAGGCAGGCAGATAGGCAGGTTGATAGGTAGGTGGGATTTTGGTGGACGGATGGGTCGACAGACAAACAGTGACAAACAGACAGACAGACATATAGACAGAGAGATACATTTCTTTTATTAGCCATACAGGGCTCAACGAAGATGGGACAAATACAATGTAGAGCTTTTCTTTTTGGGAGGGGGAAGGAAGGAAAAAAAAAAAAAAAAAAAATTGGTGGTGTCGATCAAAAGGGATCGTAGGAAGGGAAAAAGGGGGAGTTCGATCAAAAGGGATCGAAAAAAAAAGAAAAGGAAAGGCCGATGGGTAAATGCATAGATGGATGGTCAGACGGACGGACGGACAAACAGACAAAGTGAAAGAGAAAAAGTGATGCGTGCTTATGAATATATTTATATAAGTTTATGCATATTTCTTTCTTTTGATATATATATATATATGTGTATGTATCTATGTATGTATGTGTATATATATATATATAATACTTAATATTTGAGCACACACATATATATATATATGTATATATACATATATATATATATGTATAT
>NC_068994.1:49099746-49101878 GCF_001194135.2 Octopus bimaculoides | reverse complement strand
TATATATATATATATATACATATATATATATATATACATATGCATATATGAAAACACGTATCAGTGCGTGTGCGTTCAAATATGGGTGTAAATATGAATACAGTTATATATACATGAATGTATGTGAATATGTGTGCGTGTGTGTGTGAATATTCGTATGTATAAATAACCATAAACAGGCACATACACATGAATAGATAGATTGAGGAGATGGTGGGGAGAGAGACAGTGGGGGGATATACAAGGCAGCCAATTATGGGCAACAACAAAAAAATTATTGTCTGCTACCCAGACAAATGGCGCTGTGCTGAACTAAATCGAATTCGCTGATTCCGAATCTGAACTCAGAATTGTTGTAGAACATCGGGATTTTGAGTTATGCGCATAATTATATATTAATGCTGTATTAGTATCAGGAATTGTTAAGTTCAATGTAAATAATTATTATAATAGTATATTAGTACTGTATATAGTTTGTTTATGTTCAAGACAAATACTATTATAATATAATGGTTTATAGTATATTTATGTTAAGGGAATACCCACTTTATATTTGATATGCTCAGCTCAGAAATGTTTGAGACACTTGTTCTTGCGCTTATGCGTCGTGTTGGTCTCCCGTTGTAGGAACCAACAGTGCTCACCCGTCATGTGTGAATTGACCTGGCCTTGATACCTCGTTTCCATCTTAGATATATCCTGGTGAAACCTCTCACCATGTTCATTCCTAACGGCACTAAGATTCGTCGGAAAAGACTCGAGATGGGAATGCAAGAAGTGCATTTTAAAGGACATTCGTTCATACGCTGTTAGCATGTTGTTTATTAAGTCAGCTTTATGATTTCAAAAAAAAAGTTCTGTACAACTAACACGAATGAATCCCATGCCTTCAGCTCAACTGGATTCAGCATACCTCTGAATTTGCTCTCAGACATCAATTCTCTGATCTCGGGCCCAATGAAAATACCTGCTTTCAGTTTTGCGCCACTTTTCTCTACACCAAATTTTACTTTTAGGTACTGGAAGCCACAACAATCGTGTGTCATTGTTTTTACGATGTTTTTTATGAGGCCGAGTTAGATGTGAAGGGATGAAAGGAAGATCTTTTGCCGGTCTACCAGTGGCATATGCTGCACATTGTACCGACCACCTATGCGCTCATCTCTTTTAGGTCAGTCTTTTACAGTGTAATGATTGTTGCTGGGTTATAGTAGGACTAGCAGTTGAAGCAGTGGCAGCTGTCCTTGGTCATTACGGACTGGTTGTTTGTTGCAGAAGTAGCAGCACTGCTAGAGGCGTAGTAGTCATGGTAGTAGCAGTCATGCTTTGTCTTAATGACATCCCGGTTTCTCCTATGTAGTTCTCCCTACATCTTGAGCATGAAATTACATAGGTTAGGTTTTTTGATGCACAGAGGAAATTATTTTTTATTGTAAACAGTGGGTCTTGTTTAAAACGGATCTTTTATCCTTCTGTCAGATTCAAATATACCACAGTTGGATATTTCTCTTATTTTTACTGCTAGACCTTTTGTTATTGAGTGAAGTTTGGCTTTTGTTAATATTTTGTTTTCAAAAAACCAGACGAAATTTTGACTCAACAAATTTATATTTATGCAAATAAAGAATTATTGATGTTATCTCACGTCTTTTTTACGTTTTCCAATTTTATATTTTACTTTCAGCCGAAGGCCCAACAGACTTCTACAGAAGCTAGACAGAATGTTCGCCCAGAGAGAGAGAGCTCTTTTATTAATATTTGAATAAATAATACAGTTAAAATTTAAAGAGTTAAACGAGCAACTAAATTCCAAAGAAAGAATAATTCATTACAAACACAGAAAATAAAGTAAAACTGGCGACGTCTTTCGATAAAAATGAGGAAGACAGAGAAATTACGTGACGTGTAATTCGAAATTGTTACATGAAAAATATGTCTACGGAAGTGTACATAAACATTGTTTTCAAACTTTGGCACAAGGCCAGCAAGTTCGGATGGAGGCCTAGTTGATTACAACGACCCCAGTACTCGACTGGTACTTGTTTTATCGACCTCGAAAGGATGAAAGGTAAAATCGACCTCGGTGGAATTTGAGCTCAGAACGTAAAGGTGCCATGCAGTGGGACTGAACC
>NC_068994.1:49097605-49099521 GCF_001194135.2 Octopus bimaculoides | reverse complement strand
TGTGTGTGTGTGTGTGTGTGTGTGTATAAAGCGCAGGTATGCCATCGTGGATGAAATTCCTAAAAGAATAAAATAAAGCAAAGTCAACCAACGAGGGATTTGAACTTAGAATGGAAGTGGATTTCAGCAGAGAAAGAAAATGTATAAAGTGAGCGGTCGGTAATGACGTATCACCGACTGCAGCTTCTCCAAGAGTCGGAGAATCGCCTTGTTCTCGATACCAGAAGTCAACAGTACCACCCAATCATCTCGCGGTAATAGGAAACCCGTAATGAAACGCGGAGATGAATAGAAACCTGACGAGGAAGTAAAGAAAAAATTGGGTTAAGAAGACGAAGCAGAAGAAAGACGAATTTAGTCTTAAGTCATGTGAACACGCAACAAGATGACGACGGCGACGACTATGGTCTGAAGTTCATGGTCATTCGAAATATGCACCTGGGTGGATTTTGGGACGTTAATACACCAAATTGAGAACTATGGAAATATGTCCTGGGTATGACTATAAACTACATCCGTTAGTGGGACTCTAAGGCTGTAGTTTCAGGGTTTGAGGAGTGTGGAACCACCTCTCAGTCACTATTGTTGCCAAGTCTACTCTGGCTCGGAGTGGTGGCACCTGTAAGGGTCCCAGCTATGGGTAAACTAGTAAAACCCCTACGACTAGAGTTGGGGGAGGGATCGGTAGAATGCAGTCGCCGTATTCCCTGCGTGGCGTAAGAAGCGACTAAAAGGAGTGGGAGCGAAGGGACTGGGAATCTACTCCTCCAAGTAATTCCTTATTCCTAAAAAGACAGCAAGAAAAATACGATTATATTCTTAATGAAAAAAAAAAGACCACGCTTGGATATTATCGAATTTTTAGTGAAGCATGTTTGAAGGAGAAAGCTGCTTCCTTCGTTGCACAAATATAAATTTGTGCAACGATGCAGAAAAAAAAATGAGTTTGAAAGATAAAGGGACAAAATGAAAACAAATTACTAGGAAAAGAAGAAGAAATTAAGGCTGGAATATAGGAGACCCCTACAATTATTTCTTTAAAAATGGGAGCTAAAACTTTTTGCCAGTTGAAGCATAAGCAATCGAAGGTCGTAATACATGCGCACACGGCATAATATGAGTGCTCGGAGAATGTGAGGTATGGGAATTCGGAGGATGTTACTCATAAGTACCTAGAGTGTGAGTGTTGTTGAGACTTAAAGCATAAGTACCCGGAACGTAAATGTTGGGAAACGTGAAGCACGTGTACCCGGAAGGAGCTTGAGTGTTTGGAGACTGTAAAGCACCAATGATCTGAAGTTATAAAGGATGAATGCTGGAAGCACAAATACTTTGAGGGCGTGGGGTATGAGTACCCGAAGCACGAATATTCTAGAAGATGTAAAACATGAATAACCAGAGCAAGAGGGTTCGGAAGAAGAAAAATATGAACTCCCGGAGCATGAGTACATAAAGGATATCACCCGGCACCTTTTACTACACATCAAACTCCAATACAAGCGGTGATAAACGGGTAGGGTCGTAAGTGCTCTGGTCTGACCTAACCAGTGGTTACTCACTTGTGTATGCGAATGAGTTACTCGAAATGATTCCTTCATGCACTCTTAAATATCTTCTTTTTATATCCTTTGTGTGCCTTTGTAGTCACATATTTATCACATATCTTTATTTCATACGAATTTTTATCCTGTTTCTTTGTATAACATCACTGACACACCCATCTCGTTTTATATCGCTATATGCCTTGTTCATCCTCACACAGTTCTACAAACTACTGTTTACCACCTTCCCTAGTTTTCAAGTTCTTCATGTATTGTATGCATAAATGTATTGAATACGTTGCTCTCAGTGGCTGATAAAGAACAGAAATATTATTGTTGTTGCTGTTGTTGTTATTATCATCATCATCATCATTA
>NC_068994.1:49094877-49096822 GCF_001194135.2 Octopus bimaculoides | reverse complement strand
ATATATATATATATATATATATATATGTATGTATGTATGTATGTATGTATGTATGTATGTACGTGTATGTATATATATATATATATATATATATATATACGTGTACATGATTGTATATACTATGATTGAGTAAGTATACGTGCGTATATATATGCGCATCTGCATGTGAGTGGGAATGTGCGCATATGTGTGCATATAAGTATGCATGTATATCTATACATATATGTATGCATATATGTATGTATATATATATAGGTATACATGTATATATACGTGTGTCAGTAGATGTGCGTGTGCGTGTGTGTATACGTGTGCATGTATGTATATATTTATACATAAATATGCGCATTCTCTCTCACACACACACTTATATATGTATATATATCGATGTATGTATGCTTCTATATTACACATATATATGTGTGAGTCTCTGTGTATCTGTATGTATATGCATGCGTGTGTGTGCGTGCGTGTACATTTGTATGCATATGTATAAGTATATATGTGTATGTATATAAGTATTGAATTATATATGTGTGTGTCTGCGTGCAAGTTTGTGTGTACGCGCGTGACATGTGCGTATATTTGTTTCCTTCGTTTTAATTTTCGAATTTCTCACTTTTGCAGAGAGAGTTGCTCTCTATCCTGGACATAAAGCTCTTTTATTGGAATTTAGACAACATCAGTGGAGAATTCATGCATAAATGTATGCATGTAAGCATATAAACATGCATACATATAGATTTCTATGTGCATACGTATGGTATATGTATGTTTGTATACTTGTAAACATGTACGTATGTATATAGATATATAGATATAGATATATATATATACATACATATATATATACAGTCGAAGGATCACGTGAAAATGCCTATTTTTCACATGACCTTTAATATTTATTTTTAATCGAACATTCTAGAATAAATTACAGTTCATCCTATATGACAAAGAAACTCCTTGATTTAAACTCAGTTTGATAAATGCTATGAACGAAACTCTCGGCCCCTGAACCACGTTTGTGGCTTTGTACAGATTAAAAGGGAAGAGAAAAGTATGTACACTCGTGCATTGCGTTCTATCTTTTGAGTTCGTTCTATCAAGCCTATATGGGCGTGTATGTACGTATATATATGTGTGTCTATGCGTGTATATGTGTGAATGCATATATGTAAACATGTGCGTATGTGTGTGAGTGTGCCGGTCTTAATGATTACTACACGTACAGTAGGCGGTCAGTTGCGTGAAATTGTAAAGCTGTCCGACTGCAATCTTTACAGCGCACATCCTGTTAATATCGATATGCTTATTAATTTAACCATATATATAAATATGTATAAATAAATATATTACATGTGCGTGTGTATTGTATTAATATCTTTTCAGCCATTTTAAAGACAGCTACACCTTCAAAACTATCTCACATTAGCTCTTATTGACTGAAAAACCATTGGCCTAACAGAAAACTCACTTAAAAACAGATTATAACAACATATAAATTCTTAATATGTTTTCAAAAATAAACACACTTCCTTGAAAAAATATAAGCGTGTGTCCACTAACGTGACCAGGTCCAATATCAGCCGAGCTATCCTATTCGCTAACACCTCGAAAAGCTGCGGTACATGCTTAACTGAAAAATGCTATCTCGGGAACTATTCCATCCGGGTAAGGAACGTAAAAACGGAACTAAACTCGACTTGTGGACACAGTATGAAATTTTCGCTATCTTTTATGAAGGTATAGCTCAAGACATCAGGCATCGTATAATACGCTGCCATATTTGATTCTACCACTATTGGCAAAATCCGCTCAATATCGATGTGTCCATATTCTTGCATACAAGTATAAAATCACGGTACGGAAGAAACTACACATATGCATACATTAAACGTACGCTCACACACACACACACACACATGCACTATTATACATATATATA
>NC_068994.1:49093993-49094542 GCF_001194135.2 Octopus bimaculoides | reverse complement strand
AAACCTCTCTAATATGAATATATATATATTCATAAATATATATATATACATATATATGTGTATATACATATATACATATATATATACACATATATACATACATATATACATACATATATATACACACACACACACATATATATATATATATATATATGTATATTAGGCTCTCATACACATATACAACCAAATGTGATATAAGGTATCATTACATGTGTGTCCTAAGAATCATCAATCATGCGTAACGAGTATGGCTACATGACATGTTTTTGTAGTTGTCATTACACACACAAACACGCACGCACGCACGCACACACACACACACACACACAGAGATACACATACGTATGTGTATGTAAATGTGTATTGATTTATCATTGTGTATTAACTAGTGCTTGCGTGTGCAATATTTATTATTGTTCCTTTGCTTGCTAGTGCGTGAATGCTTAAATGAATCGTGTGTGTGCGCCTGTGCGTGTGTGTTTGTTTGTGTGTGTGTGTGAACGTTTCTATGCTATTGTGTGTGTGTGTGTGTGTGTGTGTGTGTGT
>NC_068994.1:49089446-49092580 GCF_001194135.2 Octopus bimaculoides | reverse complement strand
GGTATTGATGATGATGTGCCGATAGAGCTTCGTCTGGAGAGTGACGTTGTGAAAGTCAAGTCCGTAGTGGCAGTATAGGTGAGGGTGGGGTTAGTGATGGGGTACTGTGGCGATGGGCATGATGGAAATGGTCTTGATAAAGGGTGGTGGTGGTGGTGGTGGTTGGGAGATTACTTTCGGTGGGTTAGTTGAAGCGGTGTTTATGGTTGTGTGCTGTTGCTAATGTTGGTTGTGGCGGTGTTGGTCATACTGGTATTGATGGTGGTATTCGGACAAGAGAGTCCGTATTTTAATAACGCCAGTTGCGACAGGTGTGATGTTAATAACATTAGAGTTAATGGTAAAGGTGAAGGTGACAGTGGTGGCAGTGTTGGTGTTTGTAGCTGAGCTTAGTAGTGATTTTGGTACTGGTAGTGTTGGTGGTAGTAGTGGTAGCGATAGGGATGATGGTAGTGGTAGAAGTGTTGCTTGAAGGGGAAGGTTTGGTTCTGTATAAAGTAGTGGTCATGGCAAGTTTGATGTTATTGACAGTGGTGGTGATGGTGGTGGTGGTGGTGGTGGTGGTGGTGGTGGTGGCAGCGGCGGCGGCGGCGGCGGCATTTTTTTCTTTTTTATGCTATTTTGGATGATTGTGGTTTTTCGGGGCTTGGTGTCGGTGGTTTAGGCGCTCTGCAAGTATCTTATGCTAGTGTTGCCATTAGAACTGTTAATATCCATAAGCAGAAATAATGTTGCTGTTAGTTGTGATCGGGTTTTCAACTCATCTCATTCGATTTCCTCCAGTTCTCTACTGACAAAACATTAACAGCAAATGCACTTCACAATTTTCCAATCATATTCCTCACATCACTTACCGAGCGTGACAGATTTTGTTCCCTTATGTACCTTCACTTTACCTCCTTTGCAAAAACCGACAAAGCCTACAAATATTTCGCTTTCTGCTGCGTGCTTTGCAGCTTTCCAATAAAAGAAATACCAACGGTAGCACTAGGAGCAAGCCACCCCACAAACGACGCCAACTAAAAGGCCTTAACTTACCACCGCAACTTCCACAAGATCACTATCACGTAGTCAGCGATACCATCGTGTCTCAAACGCTCTTTACGCTCTCTGACCTCCCACATTGCAGCAGAACATTCAGGCCCCTAACCAGACGGATCTTTACTGATTTTCTAGTTAAACACCAACTATGTTAATCTGAATAGTCTCGGTTGATCTGTGAAGATCGGGAGTACGATCTCTTTCTTCTAACAAAAGCTATAGAAAGCGTCACTGCTTTCTTTAAATTTCTTCTGTGAACAGCACTTTTCCACATAAAAGCCGTTACATTTGCGACCCACTTCATTTCAAACTCCAAGCTTCGCACTCATACATATTCCACATATTCTCACACACACACTCACACACACACACACACATACACAAACTCCTGTTAAACTCTCCTACTTCGTTCGTTCTGCTCGTTTCACCGTTACATTCACACTATCCCCCAAGTACGAGCTAGTACTAAAGACACTGTGTTTGAATAATGATAATCGATGGAATGGCCTAGACTAGAGAGCCTTTCATCATGGGTCGTTTCGAAATGACCGAAATGCTTAACGGTATTTTGTCCGTCTTTACGTTCTAAGTTCAAATTCAGCTGAGATCAATTTTGCCTTTCATCTTTTCGGGGTCGATAAATTAAGTACCAGTGAAACACTGGGGTCGTTCTAATCGACTTGTCCCCTCCCCCAAAATTTCAGGCCTTGTGCCTTTAGTAGAAAGGATTATTATTGGTATTGTTATGTAGTCCCAGGTCGGTCCTTATAGAGATGATGTATGATCAAAGATATTCCAACCGTGACCATTTCATTTTTTTTTTCTGTATTTATTGGAAACCCAGAACTATTAATATCCGATGTATCGTTTTTTTTAAGACAGTAGAATGTGTTTTAAAGGAATTTTGCTTCGGTTTCTCACAAACCGAGCGACCAAAGAGTAACACCTTTCTTGGTTCATCGGCGTGTAGGTGTGCTACGGGTGTCGTCTGCAAGGCTTACAGAAGCTATGGGCATTGCCTTTTTTCCTCCAGACTCTATCGTTGAAAAAAAAAAACCCACAAAAGCGAAATGAAATTAAGTTGTATGAACCGATACACAAAACATGTCGAAGCTTATTATAAACCTTATTACACGGTGAGCTGGCAGAATTGTTAGCACGCCGGACAACACACTTAACGGCATTTCGTCCCTCTTCTCGTTCTGAATTCAAATTCCACTAAGATCGATTTTGCCATTCATCCTTTCGGTGTCGATAAAACAAATACAAATTGAGCAAAGGGATCGATATAATCTACTATCTCACTTCCTCAAAAATTCAGGCCTTGTGACTGTAGTAGAAATTATTACTATGAGTTATTGCAAACCTGTTGTTATTATTGGTTATTACAAAGCTGTTGCTGTTAATATTGGTTATAACAAACCTATGATTATTATTACTAGCCATCATGAGCCTATTGTTATTTTTTAGTTATTGTGAGCCTGTAATTGATCAGTCTTAACCTTAACTTGTTATTTAACAAATTGTTAACTCAATTAAATATGCAGGTGTTTAATTTCACATTTTCTATAATTAAAACAGAAAATTACCTTAATTAATTAATTAATTAATTAATTTTCCTCCTTAAAGTAAACCACCTGCTTATATCCACCGAAACCAGTAAATTTACAAATATTGATTTTTCCTTGAGAGGAAGCAGTTGGTCACTGGGACGAGGTTGAGAACTAGACACAAACCGTCTGTTTTCGATTGGAGTATCGATCGAGAAATGTATGTGTGTGTGTGTGTGTGCGTGCGTGCGTGCGTAGTCACACACTCACACGTATGTGTATATATTATCTGTATCATTTCTGGTGCACCTCTGTGAAGGGTTTTAGTCGAACAAATCGACACCTGTAATGTATTTTTAAAGCTTAGTATTGACTCTTTCAC
Source organism: Octopus bimaculoides (assembly GCF_001194135.2). Taxonomy (NCBI): domain Eukaryota; kingdom Metazoa; phylum Mollusca; class Cephalopoda; order Octopoda; family Octopodidae; genus Octopus; species Octopus bimaculoides. The sequence continues at coordinate 49,089,607 of NC_068994.1, read as the reverse complement.
CAAACCGCTAAGTTACGGACACGTAAGCAAATCAACACCGGATGTCAAGCGGTGGCAAACACACAAACACACACACACACACACACACACACACACACACACACACATACATACATACACTCATATAGATACAAAAATAAGAGGGATGACCAGCAAAAGTG
>NC_068994.1:49083203-49088203 GCF_001194135.2 Octopus bimaculoides | reverse complement strand
GTCCACAGCCAGCAGACTAAGGTGACACTTGTTTACTGGTCCTGCTTCTAGAACCCTGCGAAGAATTATTGCAGTTCCAAGCAACGCTGATGTTTGTAGGTGTTCTATCCTTACATTTGTACCAATCTTTTTGAGCCATGTTGGTAGTCGAGTGCTTATACTTCCAAGTGGACCAATTACTATTATTATCACCTCTACTCGCCTAGTTGATCACAACCTTCGTATTTCCCACTTCAAATCGTCGTAGCTGTTCATTTTTCTTCTTCCATTTTGATCCTGTTGTGACCGGAACATGCTGTGTCGATTATCATGCAAGTTCTTTCTTTTTTATTCACCACAATAATGCCTGCTTTCCGATATCTGGTCAGGTGATCCCACTGAATCATTACATCCCACAGGATTTTACAATCTTCATTTTCGGTGACTCCTTCTTGGATTTGCTCATTATTATTGTTATTATTATTATTATTATTATTATTATTATCATTATTATTATTATTATTATTATTGTTGTTGTTGTTGTTGTTGTTCAGTAGTTTTATTTTTATAACGTGCTTTCACTTCACTACCGAGCGCAGCTCTGTGTGCCTTGGGTATGTGCTGTGGTTTGCAGTGATGCTCCTATGGTTACTGTATTGAAAGTGTTTTGCGTAGGATGTGTGCAGTGCCCAGTAGTGCAATTTTCGGTCTGTTATATATATTTGTAAGTGCTGGTGTTTTTGTTATGTATTTGTCTGAATATTTCTTTTATCATACCCAATGCGCCTACTATGATAGGAATTGTTTCTGTTTTTAGATTCCACATTCGAGTTACCTCTATTTCCAGGTCTTCGTATTTTGAAAGTTTCTTCATTTAATTTAGAGAAACGTTGTCATCTGCTGGTATTGATACATCAATTAGAAAGCATTTTTTTTCTTCATGATCTCTGACGACTATATCTGGCCTATTGGCCTTAATTTCTCTATCTGCGTGTATTGGCATATCCCAGAGTATGGTTACTTTCTCGACTCCGAAAGGATGAAAGAGAAAATGATCTCGGCAGGATTTTTTAGTCAAAACATAAAGAACCGGAACAAATACAGCAAGGCAAATAATTATGAAAACGAAAAACAAGAAAATCCATAAGCTTTGGAAATATCACCTAATTTAGCTATTAACCGAAAAACTAACACATCCCGAGCGAATATTCGAAGGAAGAATATAGACTCTATAAAGTGGTCTTTAAAACTGAATAGATTAGATAAGATACTGGATTCTAAAACAAAATAAGGATATTATGCTCTTATACGATATTGTAAATATCCTCAACAAAAAAAAAGAGAGGAAAAGATAGTCTCATTTAGCTATACAAAGAAGCACAAATGAATTTAGCATACATTTCTTCACAAAGCACAAATAATTTAGCGGGAATTCTTCAAAAGGCACAAATAAATAAATTCACAAAAATTCTTTAAAATCCACAAATACTTACCAGCAGCAAAAGCACATACAATGCACTAAGCACAGATACAATAAAAGAATTTAGAGAATTAAAGCATTGAAGGAAGGATTAAAATAAAAAGCAATCGGGAAAACGAAAGCAGCTTAGAAATGGAAATACGATTCAGGAAAAAAATTTAAGACGTTTAAATTAACCAGATTATTAGTACAAACAACAGAACCAGGACTGGCTCTAACGATCTCATTTGAAAAGGTGCCTGAAATCCCGATCATTAGAACCAGCGTCTCAACATTAGACCTTTCCCGAGGCGTATTCTGCCTCAGAATATCAAGCTGGAATTTTGTGTGTGTGCTCTGTTTAATGAAACCGTCTGCCATATTGCAGCTGGCTGCCTCACATTGGCTGTGATAGAGTAAATCAGGAAATGTGGAAGGGTTGCTACAAATTTTGATTGAAAGATATGAAAAGAGATAAAATCCTCGGCAGCATAAAAATGTTATGAAACGTGTTCCAGAGACAATGAAAGACTATGAAAATGTGATATTTGTGATATAGAACACGTGTCCTTTCCATGTCCTCCCACGTTTTGGATGTATACGAACGAGTTAAGTATAAATGTACACGTTTATGTTTTAATCACCGCAGTTTGGTGTGCATCTATGGAAATATAGCAAGACAATAATTTAAAAAGAAACTATTATTATGAAAGACAAGATCTTGTACACTGTATGGCTTGTGCAAATCGTAATACAAATTTGTAAAGCAGGCTGGAAAGCACTCCAGGTGTAAAAACTTGAACCATCCGCCCCATACTAGCTGGCTGCTCTTCATTAGCCATTTTACAATATATCAAATGTGATAGGATTGCTATAAATTTCACTTGGAAAATATGAAAAATAAATTAAGGAAGGCCTCGGCTGCAGAAAAATCTTACAAAACATGTCCCAGATGCAGTGAGAGAATATGAAAATGGCGTGATTCTTTGAGACATGAGAGTATAAAGAAGCAGGAATTTAAAAGTGAACCATCATTAAAAGAACGACAAAAGATCCAGGTCTTGTATAGTAACTGTTTGGTTCGTTCAAATGATGATAACGTCTCTGTAAAGGAAATTGAAAATCTCTCCAGATATAAAGATCTGAACATTGAAATAAAGACTATAGTTGAACGTAGACAATATAGGTCTACATGTGAAATATAGTTCCATGGTACATCTCACGGATGCTCTGGGATGCGTCATCAGTGATGTTTATGAGATCTCAGTGGATTTCGGTCTTTCAACATCGGGGTTCTGTCATCCAGTTAACCCAGCCAGGATTGATTAATTCCCAGCTTGCATCCCAGAAGCAGCAAACTACCGATCTGCTCTTCTTTGTCCAAACTCATCATGTGACCGTCCCTGCAGCTTCAGTAATGGAATTTGTACCCCTCCCACCACCAGCCTACCTCTTTGCTGCGCCTGTATCTCCAAGCCTAGTCACAGTTTTGCAGAATAAACACCCTACCAAACCCTGGCAGCTCACTTCAGTGTGTATCTATTTAGTGGAATACAAACGCAAGATTGCTTCCAGTCATCAGAGGAATCCCAAGAGATGCGTAGGAATCAGCTAACAAAAAAAAAGCTTAAAGAATCGTCCAGGAAATAACGTTTATAGATGAAATGCAAAAAACGGCACTCCCAGGAAATGTCCAAATTCTGCCTAAAATACTATCTATGAAATAAAAAAAAAACAATATATTTGTACTCACTTTAGAGCTAAACAAAGGACTGGAGGACTAAAGTACGAATGCCGAGTACTCTTAACGTGATAATATTCAAATGTTAAGGATGACGATCATTATGATTATATTAACGATAATTAATATTAGAAAAAATTGTAATTGTTGTTGTTGTTGTTGTTCCTACTGCTGCTACTGCTGTTGTTATCATACTTAGGTTAATTATTATAATTATCTTTTTCTTAGAGATAATTATTTTTATGTTACTTTTATCATTTTTATCATCGCTATTATTAATATCGTAATTATTATTAAATTCATCATCATGATTATCATCATCATCATTGTTGTCGTCATCGTCGTCGTCATCGCCGCCGACGTCATCATCATCATCATCATCATCATCATCATCATCATCGTCATCGTCGTCGTCGTCGTCGTCGTCATCGTCATCATCGTATCATCGCCATTCATTTCATGAATGTCATTATCCCCATCGCACTCTCTGTGTTGTCTTCATCATTATCGTCATCATCGTCGTCGTCGCCGTCGTGGTCATCACTGTCAGCTCCGCTAATTATTGCTCCCACCTCTATTTCGATGCCCCAGCATTACAATCAATCCCAGTGGCAACACCAACGAGGATGGTGTTCGCTGCTAGAAACAGCAGCCAAACCCTGACGTTCAAAAAGGATGTGCACATCTGACAATGCTAACAAAACATGGTCTTTTTGATCAGAGACGACTTAGAGTGACACAACAAGAACCAAAACAACAACAATAGAACCAAACAAGAACCAAAACAACAACAATAGTATTAACACACCATCATCATCATCTTCATCATCATCATCATCATCGTCGTCGATGTCGTTGTCGTCGTCATTACAACTAAGATAACTACAAACGGTAATGTAATCGCTAACCAAACCATCATCTCCATCACCACCACCACCACAACCACCACCAAATGAATCCTCTCTCCCTCTTTCACCCACACACACGCGCACACACACACACGCATACACACACCCTACATCACTACAGCCGACCCACCACCAAACACTCCATCTCCATCATCACCATCATCGACAGCATCGTCGCCCCAGCTGTTAACGAAGGAACCTTTACGTAATCGCTCGACCTGAGAGAAATAGCCACCAAATTTCCTCCACTCACACTCTGCCATCTTAAATAACAAAAGGGCACAGCGGGTAATGTGGTCTTGGATGTGATTAAAGAGACGAAATAGTCATGGCTGAAGCGGCAAGACGTCTAGGACACCATCGTCGTCGTAGACACTTCTACAACCACCCTCAACACCACTACAACCATTACAACCAATGATCAATACTAACACCTAACCATCAATACTACCAACATCACATTAACCCCCAGCACCATCACAACTACTACTGCCATCACCACTGTTCTGTCAAAACCAATGGCACCATGAGCAACATCATGGTTCCACTGCCACCATCAAACAATGAACACCACCCTCCATCTCCACCAATAGAAGCATGCCATCATGGCATTCATCACAATGATCTTTCTTAGGAAACAATCGTCAAGAACCTCCTTCATCATACCATCTTCATCGAGAACCATTATCACACCAGCATCACTCTCACCACCATCACCAACACTAATATCACCACCACTAACACTACAAGCATTTTTATTATCACCAGCTATCATCATTGTATCCAGCAAATATATTCCATTCTATACATATGCATATATATACATACATTATATATCTGTACATATATATAGAGATAGAGAAAGAAAGGGGAGAGAGAGAGACATATATATATATATATATATATATATATA
>NC_068994.1:49080164-49081185 GCF_001194135.2 Octopus bimaculoides | reverse complement strand
ATATATATATATATATATATATATATATATATAAATATATACATACATAATATATGTGTAATTATATATGTATATGTATATGTATATATATATGTGTGTATGTATGTATGTGTGTAAACATATATGTGTGTGTGAGAGTGTATGTGCGTACTGCATCAGCATGGCCGCAGCTCTGAGCGGAAACTACAGAATAAAATATATATATATACATAAATTGTGTGTGTGTGTGTGTGTGTATGTGCGTGTGTATGTGTGTGTGTTATGTATTTATATGTATACGTGTATTTATAATTCATACGATTATGCAAATTTGAGAATTTCCTGTCAAACCCACGACAGTACATCACCACTCGTCATCATCCTTACAAGTACAAGTAACTCGCTTTGTCGCTGCTAGCCTCTTGGCACTTGTTTATTGCCCGATCATGCGACTGCAAACATATCCGTCTCCGTGATTGCTACAGATTATATATTCATTTACGCGCGCGCGCGCGCATGCATACGCACACATAAAGAAATACAGACTCGCAAGTACACATGCATGCTCTCAACAAATATGTAACTATACAGGTATGTGCATGTGAATGTGGTTTGGCTTTACAAATGGAGGATGTAGCACGCAATAAGGGAGACAAAATGAATATATAATTCGTTAATTGTAAAGCTATATAAATGATTCAAAGACGTGCAGTTTCATGTCATACTCACTTTTCAATTTTTGACACGTAACTCTAAGCCCTTAATTGACTAATGTGTGTGTGTGTGTATCTGTATGTATGTATGTACAGACATACCTGTCAACTGTACAAACATGTCTGATGGTTATGTGGATATATAATGTAATATATTATTGGGCAAATAAATAACCACTATATGGAAACGTTCGTAACATTATGTACACAATATTTCTATATTTATATGTCTGTGTGTATATAATATATGATATATATTATACATGTATACACATACCTATATATGTATGCGCGCGTGTGTGTGTGTGTGTGTGTCGTATATATATATA
>NC_068994.1:49077590-49079825 GCF_001194135.2 Octopus bimaculoides | reverse complement strand
AGAGTTTCTTCTCTCTCTCTGTTTTCTATCACCCTCATAATGGCCTAATGAATAGCGTGTTGCACTCGCAGAACACTTCATTTCACGTTGCTCCAGTTTACTCGGCTGTAAATGCGTCACCCTGCAACTGGCCGGCGCCCCGTTCTGCGAAAATGCGCTTTTTAAAAGTAACGGCATCTGCGTTTATGAAAGTAACCTGGTAATTAACATCGTGAAGCCAGCATCACTTCCATCATGAGCGCAGATTTTTTTCCCATCATTCTTGTGAAGAATTGCATGTTACTCAACGATACCTTAGAAGAGCTAGAAAATTTTTTTTAATGAAAGTACTTTCAAAATGTTCATAAGCTAAATTCATTCCACAACCATCTCTGTCGAATCAATCACATGTGGAGATATATAAGAATTTAGTGATGGCGGTAGCAGTTTATTTACAAATGACAGATTTTGGTTAGTTCTCAATATTTTGAGATCGATTAGTGTCACATGCCTTGGAATAGCGATTACTATGATAACCATGTTTCTTTTTTTTTTCTTTCTTTTTCACAAAGAATGTTGTTTTGTGCAAAGAAAGCTGTTTGGCTATAAAAAAATAGTTTGAGTGAGTTTCCTCCAAGTTTTTTTTTCTTTCTTTGTTGTTATTGTCTTTTTTATTGCTTCATATGGCCGAGAGAAGGGTCATCACGGACTTTTTCATGGCACCGAAGTAAATCTTAATTTAAGTAAGAAGACCAAAGGAAGGGAAAAATATTTACGCCGTCTTAAATAACTCATAGGTGTTGTAATCCTGTTAATCTTATATCAGTGTTGGCGATGTTATCAATTTCAGCCATAATGGTGCTAGCGAGAATCCACGTGGTATGAGATTATTTTTTAATCCGGTTGGAGTGACGCTACGTTAAGGAAAAGCTGTTTTTCTAATAGATAACGAATGAAATAAACCAGTTACTAACTTAGGCTAGAGGAATCGGTAAAATTGTAAAAATATAAGGCTCAAAAAGTATATGAAACTATCCTCTACACCTGCACGTCTGATGTTAACAGTGCTAAGTTGTGTGTACATGTATGTGTACGTATTCGATGCAGTTCAACACAGTTTCAATTCTAGGGTAGAGTAGTTAGTAAAAGACGTTTGACAAATAAGTCACATAGAGAGATCGTACAAGGAATAAGGTGGTAGCGAAGCAAATTTCGTACTTCAGAATTATGCTTGCTCCAATGCGACTATATTCATATATCTTTTTCTAAATATTTCTATACATAAATGCGTTAGTTATACGGACATACCTCAGATAGATAGATAGATAGAAAGATAGATAGATAGATAGATAGATAGATAGATAGATAGATAGATAGATAGACGGACGGACGGACGGACGGACAGATAGATAGACAGACAGACAGACAGACATACAGACAGACAGACAGACAGGTAGGTAGGTAGGTAGATAGCTTGATAGACAGACAGACAGACAGATAGACAGACAGACGGACGGACGTACGGACGTACGGACAGACAGACAGACAGACAGACACATAGATAGATAGATAGATAGATAGATAGATAGATAGATAGATAGATAGATAGATAGATGCATACATAAATACATACATACATGCATGCATATGTACATATAAGTATGTACATATGTGTATATATATATTATACATACGTACGTATATATCTATATGCATAAATACATACATATATGTGCGTGTGTATATACATCTGTGTGAACAAGTTCAGATGTGTGTACGCTAAATATTGGCGGCAGGGGTGGAACGGCGGAGCGAATTGGTGTTAAATGTAATACACCTGCAAAATATCTCACATGATTTAATATTGTTTTACATCAAATTTATGTATGTTTTATTTCACAGTTTCTTGGATTGTAAAAATTGATAAACAAAACAATTTTTAATTAAATCTATAAAAAGAGGAATGTAACGTTGAGAAAGACTTCAAACTAAATATCTAAATATATATATGCACACGTATGTCAATACACGGTCACACATGTATATGCGTGTGCGTGTGTGTGCGTGTATGTGTGTGTGCATGTGTTTGTGTGTGCGCGAGTAGGAAAAATTTATTTGTACTTGTATGTTTTCGTTCTTTGGAACAAGGTGAAACCACAAATTTTTGAAAAAAAAAAATACACACACACACACACACACACACACACACATACACACATACATACATACATATATACATATATATACATATATATA
>NC_068994.1:49070282-49077215 GCF_001194135.2 Octopus bimaculoides | reverse complement strand
ATATATATATATATATATATATATATATATATATATATATACGTACATAAAGCAAGTACGTGCGTGCGCACGTCTATCTGCGTGTGATTTATGGAGACAGAAACGTTAAATAAATTTGCAAGAAAATAACGAAAATAAAATTTGAAAAGAGAATAAAGAGGGAAGGAAAGTATACAAGAAGAGGAAAAGGATGAAAGTGAAGATAAAGAATCGGAAGAAAAAACCAAGATGGGACAAGAAAAACATATATATAACAGAGATGATAAAGGTAAACGAAAAACGAAAAAAGAAAATGGCGAATGTTTTAGAAGCTATGAAAACTTTATACGCCTACTTGTGTGCAATGTTTTGACATTTAAAAACTTGTTATTCTAAGTGATTCATGGTGAAGTCTGTGGTTCAGGTATGAAGAGGTGTAATAAGACGTAAAGGAACGTGCCTGGTGTTGTCGCCCGTATTTGTTGGACTGAGTAGAATACTATATTGATATTGTTTAAGCCGGATAAAATGTTTAACGGTATTTTGTCTGTCCTTACGTTGTGAGGTCGACTTTGCTTCTCATCCATTCGGGGTCGATAAAATCAGTAACAGTTAAGCACTGGGGTTGATGTAATCGACTTAACCCCTTCCCCGAAATTCCTGGCCTTGTGCCAAAACTTGAAACTAATAGAGAGAGAAAGAGAGAGAAATTGGAAGTTTTATCAAACTAAACTTGTTGAAAGCATTTTTCCTTCGAAAAATCAGCAAAACTGTATCCATAGATAATAAATTCGTTTTCAGAATACATAAAAAGAATACGCCCCAGAAAATAGGATCTCGAAAATGTAGAAACTGATTTAATAAACTCAATAACAAAAAATAGAATTTAGAAATCACATCCATTTTACACAGAATTTACCAAATAGGTTAATATCATCTCATATCCTAAAATATTTAATACGATATATAGGTTACAACAAAACAAATTATAGAAGAGAGACAATTACTCGTATTAGATTGTAGACAGTTACCTCTCTTAAAACCAGTTGTCTCATCCATTGGCCACTGGATGGCGCACGTCATGGTGTTGCATTGTGGGAGAATTAAATCTAGAGCTTTTTGAACGGCGTAACCAAAGCGGTTAGACGAATTTTCTTCCTGCTGCGATTCCAAGTGATGTAACGGTCAAACATAACCACCTCTTATATATGTGAATACGGCCTTTATATCTCTCTATACAATTACTGTAATTTGCATGCAATATAAAGATTAAAACTATTCACGGTCATATTTACAAATTCTTATCGTCATTTTATTCTTGTATTTGAAGAATGTCTGCCTTCCACGTTTCAGCTGTCTTTGTTAGGAGCAAAAGTTCCTAAAAGATAATATAATAAAAACATACTAGAAAGCGTCAAAAACTCCAAAATCAGAAGCCACTGGCATAACAGCTAAATGTAGACAACCTTATACCGTATAGAATAACCTCGCTCCTTGTACATTATACTTTACATCAAAGAACACAAAGCCAATTTATGATTCAACCCTAAGTGCAAAGCAATAACCTTCTCCAAGAACGAGCTGAGCATAGGGAGTAAGTACTTCTTAAAATCTTTGAATTTTAAAGTTAAACAAACAATGAACTTATTTGAATGGAATCACAGCAATATCACAATCAAATGATTTAACAGCAAACATATAACTCGAAACAAGACACCGACTTCGACATAGGAGATTCTATCCATTCATCTCTTACCCTGAAAGTACTAAAGTTTATGTGTATGTGTGTGTATGTGTCTATTTATAAATACTCGTATACGTTTGCATATGTATATATAAAATATATTATATATGTATCATGTATGTACGTGCGTATGTATGTATGTATGTATGTATATAACTTGTGTGTGCGTTATATTAGATTAGAAAAAACTTCTGAATTGTATGGAACTAAGATTTAACAGTAGCCACAAATACGAACATAGTGATATTTTAAAATCTCGTGATAAGGCACACACAAATAATAGCAACTCCTACACTAATAGTAACTCCCACACATATGTGTATCGACAGAAATTTCAGCGATCCTCCCACTGTTCTCAAGCGAACGTATCTCTAATATATTTGCAGACGACGTGACATTTAACAGAATTGCCAGTTAGTACAATATAGCCTGAGAGAATATCAGTTTTAAATGAGAAAAAAATGAGTTTTATTCCCAAGGATATGCCACACTTGAAGGACGAAAGCATTAAAAAATATATATGAAGCTGAAACCAAAATGTCATCTGGTTAAATGCGCCGTTCATCTATAATGTTAGCTATAACAGAGCTATGAACATTTGAAATGTGATTTCAAAACATTTCCCTGCCAACAGTACCCTGTACGCATTTTCTCCCATTTCTTTTTTCTCAGCGAAAACTTCTAGACAAGTTTCAGTTGGATTTAAGCATCAGTAACATAAAACTGCAAATGAAATCGACGTTAAACCACAGCCTGCACTTAGCAGCCCACCACGCGTCCAAACACTCAATGTCTACATATATAACGCTGTACTAGAAAACCAGAACGGGAATCCACTCTCTATATAGAATGACATCAGTGTCAACTTATATGACGTAATCATCCGAGCAAGCGTAATATTTCTATATTGTTTCGCCTAACCTTAAATGTAGTCCTGGAGAGACAGTTTATCCCGCTGAAGAGTTTTCTCGCTATCAAATTTTAGAACACATTAAATTATATATATGAATACGTAACAGATCCTCTGTGAGTCGTTTTGTGAAGTACAAATTAATTTTTAAATCAACTGGCATGCAGAACACCACAGCTCTGTTAAACTATGCATTACAACAAAAGAAGAACGACATAAATTTTAAAATTTCATGGAACATATTAAAAATATATTGTGAAAAAACATATTAACAGGAAAGTATTTTGAAATCTATGTGCAGAGGAAAATTTTATGTATTAATAAAACGACAGTAATTCTAAACAGAAAGACCTAATTAATCAATAAGTGTCGTCATAAGAACAAATTTTACCTTTACAACAACACTCGAACTGGATAACTTCGCTTGATACACCTAGTCTCTCTCTGCCGAAAATTAACCACTGGGAGACTGCAACAAGTCGCCACATTGCTGCTGTATCACCGACTATACGTAGTGTTTGCCACCTTCTATTCTCTTCCGTGAATTTTCGCCACATATTATTTTTTGTTGCCTTCTAATCACATGTCCGTAGTACCTGAGCTGTGATCTTTCAATGCGGAGAAGGCAACGGCTCGACTTGGAGAGACTCCCTGATGTCCGAACTATGCACACTATCGATCAACGTTACTTCAGAGACCCTTCGGAGGAACCCCATTCCAGCCCCCTTTGCATTCGTACTCGTTCACTTCTTAACAGCCTCTTGTCCATAAAAATAAACATTAACTCCGTCGAAGACGTCCAGAAACGGAACGTTCATCCTACAGTTAGACAATCTACAGTGTAATGTCACTAACGAACCACCGAAACTACATGAAACGCAGGTTTACTTTGCCACCAGACACCAGTTAGTAAGACTTAAAATTATTGTTAAAGAAAAGACTACAACGACGTGTCTGCTTTGGTGGTGGTACAACAGAATGTTCACTGAAAGAGGTTGAAACTATGAATGCACATAGTCTACCTCGAAAGATCAGTAATTTTTTTCCAAACTTCGGTGCAATTTACTATAAAATATATATATGTTCATCACAAAGGAAGAATGTATTACGTTTTTCTTCAGATGTTACTCATATTGTAAGTAAATTAACAACTGATTGATTCAGTCTAACACTTTATTGATAATATTAAAATACTGCTTAGATATGCATCATCTACAATTATCTCTGACTACTATCAGGTTCAATTATCAAAGCTATTTACTGTCATATAAGGCTATTGTACTAAATAATAAAAGTTTTGAATGAATTCTCTGAAGTATAAGAAAATACATAAGACTCATTGAACTGGAATATTATGTAATGATACAAAATATCGAATAATAATCACACTCGCACCTCAAATATATATCTAAGCACTATACTGGAGCAATTTTTTGCAACCGATCAACGAGAAATTATGAAGATAGTATTTTAAAGATATATATTTATAATGTTACGCTTGAAGAATTGATATTTTATATCCTTAATTATGATTTTGTCTTAGAAGGAGCCGTTAGAATGAATTTGATTGACAAATAATGATAACACAGGCAGAGAGCAAAAGCAGAACGTATGAACAAGGGAATGAAAATTTAACCATCTCCCAATTGAGTGCAATAAATTAACAGAAACAATATAAAAGCAGACATTATAGTGTTGGTAAAAGAGAGAATTTGGACGTTAGTTACGTTTGTGAATTCGAAGTGGCTAAACAGGGCTGTTAAAAGAGGCCAGAGGCTGAGAGGGTGAACGATAATTACAGGATCATATGGGACTTTTTCACATTTTGAAATATTTTAACTGAGGAAGGTATTACGTAATGGATGCATTTCCAGTTATATATTACGCAGACCAGAAACGTACGTATAAAATGATTTCAAAGTATCACTATTTGACTTTACTATTTGTGCATTAGATAGATAGATAGATAGATAGATAGATAGATAGATAGATAGATAGATAGATAGACAGACAGACAAACAGACAGACAGACAGACAGATAGATAGATAGATAGATAGATAGATAGATAGATAGATAGATAGATAGATAGATGCACGAACAGACCAGAGTAGCCTCTGTCAATTCTTTTAGCCAGCAATTAGTGATGCTAAGTAGACTGAATAACTCAGTACGTAATTGGTTCCTTGGAAATTCACATAGACGGCACAGATCATTGATTCTGCAAACAGTGCACCAGCATAACCTTAGGTATCAGCACTAAAACAAATAATAGAACTTAAATATGCATTAGTATATATACATAACTACTTGCAGTCTTTTTCCGTCTCATTATCGCTCTATTCCTCTCTCTCTCCATATTATATATATATATATATATATATATATATTTATATAAATTTACTTGAATCTATGTACATGTCTATATAAATGTATGTAAATATATATATATGTATATATATATTTGTGCATATATATATACACATATACACCCACATTTTGTGTGTATATATATATATGTGTGTGTGTGTGTGTGCATATGTATATATGTATGTGTAAATATTTAAATGCATGCGTATATATGTATATATACATACATATATATATATACATACATATATATACATATATATATACATATATATACATACATTTTTATATACATATATATACATATATATACATACATATATATACATATATATATACATACATATATACACATATATATCCATATATATATATATATATACAAAGACACACACACTTTCACACCCAGCTTACGTATTCGACATTCATTGCAATTACCTGTATATTAAAGGAAGTAATAGAAAGACAAATATGCAAATTCATTAGAAAATTTCTAATTAGTCCAAGTTCTGATTTAATTAACTGCTTTTGAAGCACTGTCTGACAAATTGCTTTTGCATTTAAATATAGAAACACTTCCGCAAAGGTCACACCATTGATCTCGGGTCGTGTTCCGAAAGAACCTCGTTAATTATAATCACATCTTGTCACATGCTATCATAGCAAACCAATGCGAGTGCTTCTGTGTGATCAATCGACCTGCTAGAAACAGCACCCAGTTCTCCCTCGAATCCTGCTCATTCTTAGAAATTACAAAAGGGCACATGAGATAATATAGTCCTGGGTCATATAAACGAAATTATCGAAAGAGAGGGGTAATAATGGCTGGGGTATCTTTGACCATTGATCTGCTTGATGAAGAATAACATGGGGCTACACAACAACAACAATATTACAAAACATGTCAAATCATTCCTGTAAGCACTGACAAGTGCTTCTCTACGTTATGTTTCCCCGTACCCTGCAAGAAATAACTGTGAAATCTCCCTCAAATTTCTTGCTGCCACATCAAATTAGGGAAGGACACACTAGACAATGTAGCCTTATACATACAAAGATGATATATATATACACACATGCATACATAAGTACAGGACGTCACCAACGCTTCAAATAACATGAAATACGTAGTCAAACGAGCTAAATACGTAAACAACGAGAGATAAAATGGTAAACAGGACAAGTAAACACAATGGAGGACATTGAAAGATTTAGACCATTATAAGTGATAGCAAAATGTGTGGTCTTTGCATCGCGAAAGAAAAATTACTTTTGAAAAATTAACTGCATCCAAGATACGAGGGCGTGCTGAAAATTTCCCGGCTTTTGGTAAAAGAAAGTACAGGAGGATCAGTTTATTATGATTTTATGCAACATATTCCCCTCTCAGGTTCACACACTTATTGCTGCGGTCCTCCAGTTTTTCTAAGCCTTTTAAAAGAACTCGAAAGGTTGAGCCTCCCACCAGGCCTTTCGCAGTACCCTTAAAGCCAGGAATTTTTCAACACCCACTCGTATATTTCAAAGAAGAAGCGGGAATCACATATTCAAAAACCTTACATCCACATGTTCACCGATTAGTTCATGTTACGTAACTCAAGACAGCCAACAAAAATGAGACATTGCATCATTGCAGACGTGTGCAGTGATTGCTTGGATGCAAAGTGTTCGAATATGTGCCTCCTTTCTCTTTCATTTCCATTTTGCCTTTCTTCTTTTTCTTTCTTCTAATGCAACAGTCGGTTTGACAACATTCACTGTGCCTACAGTAAGCCTCGATCTGACAACAAGGAGTTCGAAAAACAAAGTACTCGGTCAGCCAACTGAAGGACAATCATTGGTGACTTTAATATCACTGTCTTGAACACCTCGCGAAAGCATGTAGATCATATATACTACCTTAAAATCTCTTTTCCATGCATATTGCATATA
>NC_068994.1:49068672-49069276 GCF_001194135.2 Octopus bimaculoides | reverse complement strand
GGATAACAAATAGGCGCTGTTAAGAAAATGATTTATCGAAAAGAATAAGGCAAAACTACAGTCATAAGTATTTTCATATGGATACTTACATATACATATATGTTGTATACGAGCGTATATGTATGTATGTATGCATGGATATATGTGTATATATATTTATATGCATATTATATGTGTATATTTATATGTACAAACACATATATACGCATAGATATATATACATACGTATATATGTACATAT
Organism: Octopus bimaculoides; assembly: GCF_001194135.2. Lineage (NCBI taxonomy): Eukaryota > Metazoa > Mollusca > Cephalopoda > Octopoda > Octopodidae > Octopus > Octopus bimaculoides. Next base: position 49,069,035 of record NC_068994.1, on the reverse strand, counting down.
GTATATGCATGTATATATATACTCATGTATGCATATATATATATGTGTGTGTGCGCATATAAGTATATAACTGCTTGTACATGTGTGAGCGTTTGTGTGTGTTTGTGTATGTGGTCGTGCATATATGTGTGTGTGTGCGTGCGTGCATGTGTGTGTACGCATACACCATTTGAACAAATCTTTCCTTTTTGTGTGCAATATATTCGCACATGTATGAGTGTATGAGTATGCATATGTATACATAGATATAAATTATATTTATATGCATATATTTATTTATGTGCATGCATATATATACAAGTATATATACACAAACATGGACTTATGCATATATATATATATATATATATATATATATATATA
>NC_068994.1:49063491-49065974 GCF_001194135.2 Octopus bimaculoides | reverse complement strand
TATATATATATATATATATATATATATATGTATGTATATGTGTTTGTATAGGTATGCATATAGATATATGCGTATGTACATATTATGCATGTATGTATGTATGTATGCATGCGTATATGTATGAATGTATGTATGTATATACATATGTATGAATGTATGTATGTATATACATATGTATGAATGTATGTATGTATGCATGTATGCATGTATGTATGTATGTATGTATGTATGTATGTATGTATGCAAATGTGCCCCAATATCCTGAAATAGCAAAAACATTAACAACAATGGCGAATCCAAACAGCAAAAGAAATTTTCGATGACAAATACAATAAATATTTTAAGTAATGTCAGATCCGACACAAAACTGAAAAGCTGCTGTCAAAGACAGCGCCTTCACGATGTGGTCACTTGCTTTGCTAGAAATAAGTCAGAATTTGTTTTATCACACCTACCCTGTGGTTTTAATAAGGAAAGAACTCATTAGACAATATTGCTCTATATCACCTTGTAAAGAGATGAGGTCACGGCGGAAATGCTTTAGTTATAAATCTGTCCGAACAGAGGCCTGGCCTGGGTGTTAAACAGCAATTTTTATACTAAGCGATCGAGCGATCTATTGTGCAATCTTCTCAAATAGTTCCCGAATTCTTCTTCAATTCCCAACCTCCCATCTCGAAGAAAAGAAAGATCACGTTATATCATTCTCTTTGTTGTCCATGGAAAGGCGGCAGCGAATTGACTGAGTGGTCAGTGTCTTTTATCTTTTGCTTGTTTCAGTTATTTCTGTCATAGTTGTCACAGTTAATATTTATTGTAATATTGAATATTGTCCTAACATGCTTTCCAAACAAACTGCTTTATAGGTTATTCGCTAACTTAAGAGTTTATAGTAAACTGATCACTATAATTTCAACAATAATATTCATACATGTTTATCACCATGAGTAATTTCACAAAATATGGCTTACATACAATGGTTATTATTTAACTCTTATCAACTCAACCATGGTTGCAAAACAATAATTCGAAAGATAACTGTCATATGACAGTTGTATAATAATACACTTGTATAATATTTAGAATAAATAATATAATACGCATGTATATTATATGCACACATATATCCATACATTTATAGCTAACCACCTACTTTTTTCTGCAAAATAGGGGTAGTTTATCCTGTTCAGGCTATATTATTAGCATTATCCTGCGATTGAGAATTTAAAATCACTTCTTTAACTTTCTAAGACATCTCAACGCTTCTAAAAGCAAACTTAGTTTGTTTGTTTACGTTTATCGTAATTTGAATTTAATGCATTTATGTGTTCGTGCGTATAAAAAGTCAATCTTTATATTCAACTTAACGTGGACATGTTGTTAGCACACTGAGTGCTGTAGTATTCGCCTTTAGATGTCTTCTTATATAGACACACGGTGCTTAACAGCACAGGCATATATCGGAGCAGACCAGTACGATACTCTGAAATAATATGACCTGGCAGTTTCCAGTAATTGGCGTTAATTTGGATATTAAGATTGATTTTCGATGTTAATACAGCTTTAGTCGCTGATATTTCTATGTGTGTGTGCGCGCACGTATGTATATAATCAAACGAATCGAAGTTAAGGATACACTTCGTCAGTTTCTCCACCTGATCGACACAAAACACGATGGACTGTTAACAGAAGCAACAATCAAGAATATAAACTATACAATATTTCTTTAGAGCGTTATTTAAGTACATTAGCTTTGCTCTGTATGTATGTATGTACGTACGTATGTATGTATGTATGTATGTATGTATGTATGTACTTCTTAAGGAAGTACAAGCTGGTCGCTAAGAAAGCTAAAAGACTTTTATGAGTTAAGTGAGTTCCTGGTGTTTGTAAATATGTTTGAGGTGGTGTGTTGGCTGTGCTACACACTCCCAAATGTGTGCATCTTTTCATCTGAAGAATCTTAGATGGAGAATCTTCGGAATGTCTTACAAATCTTCACTGTGCCACTAATAGGCTGGATTCAGAGAATCTGCGTCAGTTTCTTCTGCTCTTTCTTCGAAAAACCTAACATTTCTAGGCTTTTGCATAAATTTCTCCAGCATGGCCGCAGTCAAATGACTGAAACAAATAAAAGAAAAAAAAAGAAAAGAATGTTCTTTTTTGTTTTTAATTGTTTGAATTCTTCTTCTGAGGAAGGAATTGGTTTCTAACAAAGCTACAAAGCTCCATTTATGAAATGAAGATAACGAAAGCAACGTCACATTTTAAACCTGAGAAAAGTCTTGCATAGTTTCAGTGTTCCGCTTACAAACTCTATTTGTAACGTGCGTGCCAGTTGGTTGATTTCTTTCCCTGAAAGCCTTTGCTTATCTAGAATCTCACAAGCATGTATGTCTGTCTGTAAGCACGTATAAAAGTTTGAAAAGACGAATCCTGTGTATGTATTTGTATGTTGTACAATGCTATTGTTTATATTTTTA
>NC_068994.1:49062525-49063308 GCF_001194135.2 Octopus bimaculoides | reverse complement strand
TATATATATATATATATATATATATATATGTGTGTGTGTGTGTGTGTGTATATATATACAAATATATACAAATATAGATATATATGTATATATATACAAATATATACAAATATAGATATATACATAAATACTCATAAACACACACAAATACAGATACATACATACATACACATACGTACATACACACAGTGCCCCTTACAACTTGTCTACAAGAGTCGTATTTTTAATATACGCCTAAAGACAAGCCCGTTCCTCATATACACAAATACACAAACACACACGCACTTAAACACATGCAAATACACACATAAATACACAAACATACACACACAATGTGTCCTTTACTGTTTGTCTGACAACAAGAGTCGTATTTTCAATATATGTCTAAAAGGCAAACCTGTTCCTGATACATACAAATATACATATATATATACATACATATATATATATATATAATATAATATACGCGCACACACCCGCATATATATATATACATACGCATACACACACATATAATTTTTTCTGTTTTCTTTATTTTTTTGCTTTCTTAAGCTCTACACACTTCAAAAGTCATACAATTATACAAAGACAAACGCAGCAATCTATAACGTCATTCATTACATTTTCTTCTTTTTTTTTTAAGATACTGAAAAGGAAACTACTAAGCATTCTCCTTGAATAGTTCCAAGAGCGTAAACTGAGTGGTATTAAATGTAAAGATATTTTCATATATCTAAAAGCGATATAACAATTATTATTTGTTATTTAATATATCTAAAAGGG
>NC_068994.1:49059484-49061762 GCF_001194135.2 Octopus bimaculoides | reverse complement strand
TCTCTCTCTCTCTCTCTCTCTCTACATATATGTGTGTGTGTGTGTTTGTGCATGTATGTATTTATATAAATATATGTGTATGTGTATTTATATAGATATATATACGTGTATTTATATAAATGTATACATGTTTTTACGTATATAGGCATATATACATGTGTGTGTGCGTGTATGTGTGTGAGTGTGTGTGTATGTGTGTGTGTGTGTGCGTGCGTGTGTGTGTATGTGTGTGCGTGCGTGTGTTTGGTTTACTATACGACAGCTCGTAAGTCAAATAACGAGATTTTTTACATGAGTTCAACAGGTAACTCTGGTGGAGCAAACAGTTCCATTTTACAGATGTATTGTTTTTAAGAAAAGCAGATCTGTGTGTGCGTATGTGTGTATGTATGTATGTGTCTATGTATGAAGTTACATAAGAAACAAACAAACAATAAACCGATAGCGTACTCAATACTTTTATCGGGGTGCATATTTATTAATTTTTACAAGGAAAATTTGACAGTAACTTCAAATTTTCGACTTGCTGGAATAATGCTTGAATACATGGATGTGTGTGTTTATCTATTCTGTTGATAGTGACAACTATTTCTTGTAATATCATTTGTGTGTAATATGTTTTATTTAATAGTTGTACGCCATGAACCAAATTCATACAAACTGCAGAGCATAAAATTATTCGTAATACACAACGCTAACTATATTGTAACCGTACATAAACTGCATTAATAATATTACGTGATATAATAATATAATATATTACATTACATTTTGATAATATAATATAATACAAGATAATATTTAATATAATATAAATGCATAAATATTTTAAGATATCCTCAGCGATTGCTAAACCATATATCTGTGAACTTACTGCAAATAGTAATTGTGAGTCAGTTTCAACGTAGTCAAACGATTTGTTTTTCGGTAGTTGACGTAATCAGTCACGTATCTTTACACCATGACTAGGCCTTTGCCTGTCTGTCAGAGAATCTTGTATGTTGCAAAGCATTGTGGTTAGATTTCCGGTGCGATGATAACTCCTGTGTGTCTGCGTATGTCAGTATGCGTCCGTGTGTGCCTGTGTCTCCCTCTCTCTGTATGTATATATACATATATGTCTGTATATGTATGTATGCATGTATGTTTGCACGTGTGTGTATGTCTGTCTGTCTGTATGTATGTATGTATGTACGTATGTATGTACGTATGTGTATGTCTGTATGTATGTGTTATGTATGTATGTATTATGTATGTATGTATGTGTTATGTATGTATTATGTATGTATGCTTGTATGCTTGCATGTATGTATGTATGTATGTATTATGTATGTATGTATGTATGTATGTATGTGTGTGTGTGTGTGTGTGTGTATGTATGTATGTATGTATGTATGTATGTAAACCCAATGATATTGAGCTGAAGAAAATAATGGGGAAGAAATTAGCAGTATAACATCTGTTAACAATTCACAGATTTTGTTTTGTAGTTGTTTTTTTTTTTCCGTCGGCCATTTTCCAAAATCTTTTTATCTTGTTTTCCAATATCCCCAATATCTGAAACTTCTCATTTCTTTTATTTTCAATTATCTAGTGATTTATATCAATGACAGAAAAGTCAACTAATTTGTTTGAAAGACTCTTCTGCAAGCCGTTTGGAAAGTGTTCTTAACCCTGACAGCATTCGTATCTTTTTTTTTTCTTTTCTTTTGTAAGCCTTGCTCTGTTGATACTCTCGCACGAGCGTGTTTTTTTGTAAATTCTCTGTGAAGGCACGTGGTCTAGTGCTTTGGGTGTTACAACCACGATCGTGAGATCGTAGGTTCGTTTCCCGGTTCGTGCTCTTTGTTTAGAACACTACATTTCCCGTAGTTCTGCAATCGCTTCGACGTTTGACTCGAGACACGCCGTGCACCTGTACAAGCAATGTCCGATAGAATAAGTACTAGGCTTCCAAAGAATAAGTCCTGAGGTCGATTTGCTCGACTAAAGGCGGTGCTCCAGCATTGCCACAGTCAAATGACTGAAAGAATGAAAGAGTGAAAGTGAGCATCATTAATTTCTGGATCAGTGAATTGACTCAAATGGTAACCTTTCGGAGGTGGCAAGTACGGAGCGCTAAAAAGAAAACGGAATCTTAGATCAAATATCGCAAACGTTATTTGTAAGTAGCAAATAGTTCCTGGTGATAGAGTTACCACAGGAGAGTTTCCAGAAGTGGAAAAAAACTACCATTTCTTTTTTCGTTCGTTCTTATTTATATACTCTTTACTCTTTT
>NC_068994.1:49058282-49059194 GCF_001194135.2 Octopus bimaculoides | reverse complement strand
ATATATATATATATATATACTAGAGAGAAAGTGTGTGATACATACATACATACATACATACATACATACATACATACACACACACATACATACATACATACATACATACATACATACACACATACACACATACATTCACGCATGCTCTCACACATATTTCCTGTTGAGAAATTATCCAATGCATTCCTGCAAAGGAAAGCTTCATTTTGAAACAAACGAATGAACTCTTAATACACTTAAATATACTTATTGAGTACTGCATTACAATTTCCCCCCCGGCGCCACACCACAAATCCAGAACCACATTTACATATATATATACAGTGGTGAGCGCGTGGCTATACAGAAAAGTAAGCGCATACGTGTGTATGTGTGCGTGGTGAGCTTGTGGTAGACTTCAACGGCTGAAGCAAATTTAATGGCTGTCTGTTAGATAGCATCTCCAAATCTCTTGTACGTGTGTGTCACATCCTCTTTCTTCTTATAAGTTAAGACAATAAATATATTAGACAAACATGGAATAACGGATTGAGTGAGTTATGTGACAATGCAACTTTAGATCTGCCTTGTGTCTCCTTCTGGTGTGGGACAATGCTAATTCGCACAAATGGATGTGGAGATGTATGTGTGCGGAATGAATGCGTTTGTGCATGTGTGTGTGTATGTATGTATGTATATTTGTTGGTATGTATGTGTATACATACGTATATGAGAATGTATGTGCATCAGCTGAAAGAACATTCTTGTACATGTATTTCCGTGCTCGCAAATATACGTATCTGCATTTGTGTGCACATATATATGTATATTCATACACATACATACATATACATACATATATATGTATGGGTATGTACTTATATATATGTATATATGTACATATACATACATACATATATATATATATATATA
>NC_068994.1:49052020-49056926 GCF_001194135.2 Octopus bimaculoides | reverse complement strand
GAAGAAGAAGAAGAAAGAAGAAGGAAGAAGAAGAAGAAGAAGAAGAAGAAGAAGAAGAAAGAAGAAGAAGAAGAAGAAGAAGAAGAAGAAGAAGAAGAAGAAGAAGAAGAAGAAGAAGATCAGCAAGAACTTGAAAAGAAAAGACAACAACAACGATGATGACAATAACAAGAACAACCACAACAACAACAACAACACAAATCCCTGTTTAGAGCTTAACTTCTTATTTATTCTTAATAACAACGATCGATTATGTTGTATGTTTGATAAAGGATTAGTTGAGATATTGTTGTTTATTTGTAGTTGTGTTTGTGTTGGTACATGCGTGTCTCTTAATGCCTGTGTGTATATGTGTATGCGTTTGTGTGTGTATGCGTATCCGTATCTATTTGTGTGTTCATGTTTGTCTCTGTGTGCGTTTTGCGTTGCATGCGGGGGAAAACTGTTGGTAGCGGGGGGGGAGAAAAAAAACGAGAATTTATATATTAAACTAATACTCAAAGACATTGGTTCAATTAAGAGGAAACTCACAAGGCATACATAGTAATCCGTTGTTTAACCTCGTCCCTTAGAAATGGGTTTATTTCTTTAGATCAATACAATAATAATTCTGCAAAATGGAAGACTCAAATAGAGAAAAAAATTTATATTTTTTAAAACAACAAATTGCGTCACAAAGGATTTAGCGAAACTTCAATAATATGAATCTAGCGACATTACAATAACATAATCTTACAAGAATGTGATAGAATGTGATAGAATATATTGCGATTATGCAAAAGTATGATTTACGATACGTGCATAATTCGCGTAACAGAAGGATTGTGTTGGTGAAAATCCTGTAAATCTTAGAAATGTTGCCGTAGCTTTGAGTTCCGAAGCACGAAACGTTTTACTTTTTTTCTCTTCTTTTCTCATATAGTCAGGCAGATATACATATGCGCATATATACATGAGTATTCACTCATATATACGGGCATACATGCATATAGATACACAGATGCATACATACATACACGCAGGCGCACACATACATACATGCATACATACAAACAAACATACATACATACATACGTACATACATACATACATACATACATACATACATGCATGCATGCATGCATACATACATACATGATGAAGGCGCATGACTCAGTGGTTAGAGCGCCGGACTCACAATCATGAGGTAGTGAGTTTGATTCCTGATACATCATACGGCCATACCATCTTGAGAATAGATGAAGATATCTTCAATCGGCACTCTGCGTGTGCAGCCGTTCCATATGACCCAAGTGTACGTAGACAGATCTATTTTAAAAGAAAGTTGGAGGTGAGGCAACCATCACCTCAGTAGAAGCCTGTGTGCGGCTACTTACCCCGGAAGCTGAAAGAACATTAAAAACATTGAGAGTTATCTTCTCTTGGATCTTCAATAGCTATAGCACATCTCACCTTCACGGATATGCCTTCGTTTGTCAAGAACAGGATATAACGTCTTTATACGTGTATAAGTCGCACCCCTAATTTACTATTAAATGTTACTACAAAATATCCCTTAACCTTTATAATTCAGATTACTCTATCCAATATAGTGCTTATATATTCACGTTGTTTTGAATTATTTATGCATTATTTTGTAGCTTTGAATTTCAGCGATGTGATTGTTTATTTTCAGTAAGGCATTATATTGGGTTATCCGGAAAGTTCGTGCCGATTTATAGTAGCTTACCTTTTGACTTATTTGCCATGAAACCACTTCAATTCTGGGAAGAGGGTATTTTCAAGTTAAAGGAAAGATGGAGACGCATTGTGCAACAAAATGGTGCATATTTGGTTGATTGAAAATGTAATGGCAAGTATTCATTGACCTTTTTCTTTCCTTTAAAAATCGGCACGAACTTTCCGGACAACCCAATAGAATAGGTGTGAGAAGTTAGATTCAATCGGTTTGATTGTAATGCAGGTAGAATATTTTAGGCCTCATACGACTGGTTTAAATGCTAAAAAGTTAGATGTTCCTTCATAGTTTTAGTTTTGTCACGTGTATAAGCTACACCTGAGATTCTTCAGCTAAAATCAAGTATATTTAATGGTGTGAGTTATACGCGTGTAAATACGGTACCTACATGGTACGTAACCAATTAAAGAAGTAAGGATGTCAGCAAAGCGTCACGGTCTGATAGCAAAGAATGGTTGTACTCTACAGTGTTCAAGATGTCGCCTACATCTTCAGAAGCTGTCCAGAAATGTTTACTAGATATTACTTTCGCATCAGACATAGCAATGTTGCTACAACTATTTGCAATGTTATCCGCAGGAAGAATTTGTCTAAACAGTCATACAAAAGCACATCAGAATCAGAATGTAATCCATTCATTTGAAAACAAACAAAAAATAAAGATATTGGTCGAACATTCTAACAATAACAATAATCTGGTGCAAACAATATTGATATTGCGTTTTCACCAGATTGTATAAACACAATACTAATATTGTGTTTGACCGTGATATTGTTCTATGGAACGGAAGACAAAAGCTTTGCACTATTAAAGAGGTCAACCGCTCAGCGAATGTGAATACATCGTAGATGTGTATGGAAAAACAGTCAACATCTATGGCGAGCTAATGCCAACCTCACAGCTCTTGTATCTTTTGTACCCATTGTCGTAACTGCATTGAGCTTTGTAACAACAGATTTCCACAAAAGATTGTTATGGCAGGAGTTTCCGAAGACAGGACAAAACAAACTGACTCGCACCCTTCAAATCCAAATTGATTTGTGGCGCAGTGAGGATTTGCAACACATTCAAAAGACTACCCATTTGAGTTTTTCCTGCATCGAACATGATTAAACAAGCAATTACATATATGCAAATGGCATTCACATACATACATATACGTAAAAGTAGTCTCACACACACACACACGTATACTTAAGAGACATGCATGCCCATTACACGACTTCAAGTATGTGCACACGTATAGCCACACATATACGGTCGTATTAATTCATATAATTGCGAATCCCTGGAACTCTCACACAAAGGAGAAAGACTTGTCACTTTTGGCCGTCTTGAATTCTGCGATGAACTTAAATAAATCTCAAAGAAAGAAAACATACAAACATACATACACATAAATGTATATATATTTTATATACGTACATATGCACATATATGCATATGTATATGCATACTCACGTTCCAGTATCGATGTAGTGTTTAAAGTTTACCACTATATATCTTGGAAAAGTTTGCTTTCATCTGTGGATGGTTGTGGTTGCGGCGGTTGGATAAAAATACGACGATTGGTTGGCATGTCTTCCTTCGAATTGCAGGAATTATTTCAACTTCAATTGGTTTCTTTCATGTCGAGCCGCACCACCAGAGGGCAAAAATTTATACGATCAGAGTAGAATTAAGTTAATACGAATGTGTGTGTGTGTACGTGTATATACCTACGTACATACATACATACATACATACATACACACACACATATATACATATATATATGTATATATAGATACATACATACATACATACATACATATATATATATATACATATATACATACATATGTATGTATATGTGTATGTGCCTCTGTGCCTCTGTGTGTATGCATAAATCGTTCACTCGAGTACACAGATTGTAAAATAATCGATACATGCTACACCGTTTAAACATTCTTCATTGGATTTTCCTAGCTCAATACATACATACATACACGCATACATACATACATACATACGGATGTATGTATATATATATATATATATATATGTGCATGTGTACATATGTATGTATGTATGTATGTATGTATGTATGTATGTATGTATGTATGTGTGCGCGTGTGTGTCTGTTGAATATGGAAAATCCGATGGGAAATGTCTAAACGATGTAGTATGCATTGATTGTTTTGCAAAGATGTGTGTACTCAAATGAACGAGATAGATAGATAGATAGATAGATAGATAGATAGATAGATAGATAGATAGATAGATAGATAGATAGATAGATAATTAAATAATCGGCTGGCGAACAAACGGAGGGAGGTGGGGCGCCTTCTTCCCTACACAAGCTCTCAACACGGACGAATTACTCACCAAAACGCTCTCGAAGCACCCACCCCCTTTGCTGTCTTCAAAAGCAAAAGAGGGTATCAAGCCAAACGTAATGAGCCCTTTACATATCGGGAGTGAATTACTTGTACAAATGCGTGAGAACCTTTGCAGATGTACGTGTGCCGAGAAACTAATGACTCTCAAACTTTACAAATTTCTAAGCAACAGTAATTAAAATATTAAATTGATTATTTAATACTTAATTCTATTCAGAACACATATACACTTATCTCATTGTTGTATGATGCGGAGTAAATAGTTAGACCTAAGATGGAAGGAATTTCAACCAGGATCAACCAGATTTTGTATATGTTTAACACTACACTGGTTAATGCGTCGTTCTATTTTCAAGACAGGCAACGGTAGCTGAGGAAATTTCCTTGGTATTTCTTGCAGGTGAAGACTTCCTGCAGACATACTTTCACTGGCTTCTATTGTCCACGGACCGTATAGAGCGAATCTGGAGAAACCCTTTGCACAGGCAAACTTTGAAAGCCACTTATATTAACATAGCAAGCGAATTTCGATAACAATGACAACAAATATCAAGCGATGTGGGGTTAGATGTATACAGAAAGGGAATGGTCGTGGTGGAAACTCCATCATAATTTTGCCTGTTTGTTTTGTCTGTAGCAGTAACAACGAGATTAACGTGTATGTGATCTGAGAAGAATTTGGTTATATCAATATATACATACATCCATACGTATATGTGTATATATATGTGTGTGTGTGTATGTATGTATGTATGTATACATATGTATATATATATATATATATAT
>NC_068994.1:49049524-49050172 GCF_001194135.2 Octopus bimaculoides | reverse complement strand
ACATATCAGGTCAACCCATAAGTTTTGTCCGAATTTTGAATAAAGAAAACAAGTGATCAAATGTTCTGTGAGCAAATTCTGGAATTTGCCAAAACAGCCGGGTGTCTATGGAAAATCGCAATGTAAATTACAGCTTTTTTGTTTTATTCCTTCTTACAGTTGGCTTGTCTCTATTAGTTTCGCTAGACCCCAGTGTTGAGCCCAATTCTGGGCCAATGATTTTTGTACCATTCAAATACGAATCAGAAATTGAGAAATCCGCATTTCTATCAGTTAAAAAACTTAATAGTTTTCGTGCTAAAATCAAAAGCCATTTATTTTCGCCAGTTGTAAAATTGAAACTTGAAGACTACTGATGACATTCCCTCAACGTGGGGACGCTGGTTGCTCTCGTTCATATTTTAGATTTCAATTTCTATAATTTTGAATTTTTATTACTTTTCATTTTGTACTCGACATTGACACGCTTGCTGTCGAAATATCGCTCAATCAATAAAATATCTATCGCAATTGCATCATGCTCTTCGTCTTGTCTATTATTATTATTATTATTATTATTATTATTATTATTATTATTATTATTATTATTGCTATTTTCTGCTCTTTATGTTCTCAGAGGAGGGGTGGAAGAGGAGGGGTGGAAGAGAA
>NC_068994.1:49047821-49048928 GCF_001194135.2 Octopus bimaculoides | reverse complement strand
AGGAGGAGGAGGAGGAGGTGGAGGAAGAAGAAGAGGAGGAAAAGGAGCATCAGCATCATTATGAACATCATTAAATATTATCAGTGAATAGTTAACTTGATTCCTATCTCAAGAAGTTCCAGCATTCACTCGCTAAACAGCGACCGTTTTTGGAATTAAATTTTATTTTTTTGCTCTACACACGCACATACGAAAGCAAACACGCATACACATGCGCGCGCATGTAAAATCAAACTTACATACACACACACATACACACATGCACATTCGCACATACATACACACACACTCACATTCACTCGTACACGCAGGCACACACACACACATTCATGCGCGTGCTCGCAATCTCTTCTGCTTTATACATTCAATTTCAGGAGAAATTCAAAGAGGAATTAAATGTCCTACAACACCACCATATCTAACCAACAACAACAACTATTACAGCAATAACAACAACAACAACAACAACAACAACAACAACAACAGCTACCACTACAGCAACAACAACAACAGCTACAGCTTATACTAAACAACCTCAGAAACAAGATAGCCACTACCAGTAGCATCACCAACGATCATGTCATCGCTTGCGATAATTTACTTTATCCACCTAACCACCGTCGTCTCAATCTAGCGTTCTCTCAACCAATATACAGAGCGATTACAATATGGCTGCCTCGAACGCCGCCACTCTCTACCAAAATCACAATCATTACCATCACCATTCATCACTATCACCAGCGCTAATACACTGTTTCACCACGACAACCGTTTTTCTTTGATCCAGCCGTTGCCGTCACCAGTATATAGCTCTTCATTTTCATTTATTTATTCATTTTTATTTCATACAAGTACGCCATATACATCGTAATATCTTCTATCCAATACTTTGTACAATATGGCCGCCGGCACCATCTGTAAAACCAATCTTCAAACGTGAATATAAAAAGCACACACACTATAAGATATTTTGCATCAATTACAGACATACATATATACATACATATATATATATATATATTTATGTGTATGTATATATGAATGTATATATGTATATGTATGCTTACATATACGTATATATGTACGTATATATATATATATATATAT
>NC_068994.1:49044996-49046951 GCF_001194135.2 Octopus bimaculoides | reverse complement strand
TGTGTGTGTGTGTGTGTGTGTGTGTGTGTGTGTGTGTGTGTGTGTGTGTGTGTGTACGTGTGTGTGTGTTCGTGTATGGATGTACATATGTATATATGTGTGTGCGCGTGTATTTGTGTATAAATATGGGTAAACATAAGCGTGTGTGTACGTGCGTATGTGTGTTTATGAATAAGTATATATGTGTGCATGCATGTATGTATGTATATGTGAATGTGTGAGTCGCCCCATCAGCAAATGTTCTGTTGTTATTTTTGAACTTTAAATAATAACGTTAATATAGCATCTGTATATATATTCCTGTACAAATATATATATATATACATATGCACACATATATGTATGTATGTCGTAATTTTTGAAATTATTCTACAAGAAAGAATTGGTGCTTGAGTGAGAAGAATATCTCAGTCATTATAAGTTATACAACTACATGTAAAGGTTACATGTACACGTAGAATTTTAGGAAAGCTTTGCCCATTTTCGCAGCTCGAATGAATTTACACACTGTATGTTAAAATAGTATTTCTTTATTTGAAAACCCCAAGCGTGTCTAAATAATAAATACGTATAAATTTCTATCTGAGTAGACAAGTTTTAAGTTTCGAAGTAGTTCACCATAAGTGTTCTTATTTCTTATTAATTGGGAGAGAAATGTTGACTTCTGCTTAGCTGCAGTCTTTCACAGTAGCATTTGTCAATATTTTCCAGAAATGCTTTTTATATTCGTTCCCTTTAATCAGTTAATGACGTTACAACTTTAATCATGTGTATTTCTGAAAAAGAAATTTCATTCTGAACGACCTCAAATACAAACGGATTATTTAAACATTAGATCCGAAATTTTCAGCAAATGTAGACATTTTGAAAAGTTTCAAGAACATAGAAAAATAATAAAGATATTTCATCTTTTGAAAGAAAACTTCAGGGTAAGTTAACCGAATTCATATTTTCTAACTTTGATGAAGCCATTCCATTAAATAGCGGATAGATCAAAGCGTTTCATCTTGTTTTACACTGAATAATATCACATCATAAAATACCCCACGTCGATACATAACAAAAAGAAAAGAACAGACGCAAACCAAATCAAGAACTCAGCGCTTCGAGAATAGAGGCTTTAATATTTGTACTTATATATATATATCTATATTTAATTTTATAGACTTGTTTCATTTTTCTTTGAATTCTTCACAACTTAGGTGAAAAATGAAACATAAATTAGAAAGGAAGAACTTTAAGAGATTAAAAAAGAAACAGAAAATAAATGGTTGGGAGAATGAGTGGAAGCGATTTAAGAAGGCGGGTGATCATTAAATAATATATTTAGATAAAGTAAACAGCTCAATGGTTAGAAATTTTCTTAAAATTTAAAATTAAAGAGTGAGTGTAAATTTTGAAAATAGGGCCGTTGAATAACACATTTAGAGAAAAAGGTCAACATTGAGTATTTCAGCTTTTAATATAGTGTTAAAAATAGAGAACTTATTTGATTATAAGGACGGTAATTTATATCAAAGCATTTTTGCAATTACGTACGTGCATCTAATCCCGAGAGCTTATGATCTGCTTCGATTAAATATACGGAAATAGGCGACAAAACAGGACAAATTAATTTATCGGAACTTATACAGAATTGGAGAAACTCTAGAAGTGATGAGAATATTGCTAAATTGTTTAAGAGCTTTATTCAATAGCTAGCAATACCAACAGAAGAAGGAAAACTGTCTTAAATAACAGGTGTAGCTCTGTGTTAAGACGCTTACTTCTCAGCTACATGCTTCCGGGTTCCATCCCACTGCGTGGCACCTTGGGCAAGTGTCTTCTACTATAGCCTCGGGCCGACCAAAGCCTTGTGAGTGGATTTGGCTGATGGAAACTGAAAGAAGCCCGTCGTATATATGTATATATATGTGTGTGTGTGTGTGTGTGTGTGTGTGTGTGTGTGTGTGTGT
>NC_068994.1:49043356-49044869 GCF_001194135.2 Octopus bimaculoides | reverse complement strand
GGTTCGGCAAAAGAGATCGATAGAATAAGAACTAGGCTTACAAAGAATAAGTCCTGGGGTCGATTTTCATGTATATACATATATGTATATACATATATACTGTATATATACTATAGCCTCAGACCGACCGAAGCCTTGCCAGTAGATTTGGTAGGCGGAAATTGAAAGAAGCCCGTCGTATATATATATATTTCGTAAGATGGTACCCACATGCAACAAGTGGAAAGCATATGGACCTCTGATAAGTGAAGTAATAAACGACGCTGTGGCACCCAACGTTCTATGGCTGGTTCGTATCTCTGCGAGTTTATGTAGTGCAGGAGATGCGAAAATAGCAATTTATTTGACAAAATCCTGGAGTACATCGCAAACTTTCGTTTTTGAATTTTCGCGATTCGTGCTGTATTCACGCACTGAAATACAGTATTTTGTTTTCGTTTTATGTTCATTTTTGTTTATTTCGTAATTTCACGATTTCGCTTCAAAATATGTTATTAACATTTTTTTTCATTTCCTTGGTCATTTTTCGCATTAAATACTAATTAAATGTCGCTTAAAACTTATTAGAACTTCCGTCATTGAATGTTTTCTTGTTGTAATGTTACGAAAGTTTAGTCGTAATGTTGTCACGCACAAAATGACAGCTTCCAAATCCCATTTTCAGAATGGATTTAAAATGATCAAACTTTAAACTTCTGTAACTTTAAAAAAAAAAACTCTTCTGGAACAAATGAACAACGTCGTCAGATTCAACTTGAGAAATTACATCAATATATCAACCATGTAAAAATTTTTACTTAATTCTAAACTTTCAAAAAGTGAAGGTAAACAGTAAAGATCCTGTAGGTATGTATATTTCCCAGGAAAATTTTCAAGAGTAGTTAATATAGATGACGGCCAAAGTAAACTTCGAATTCGAACAACTAATATATATCCACATATACATACTATACATATTACTTAAGGCAGGTACGCAGGCAGACAGACAGTCGGACTGACAGACAGTCAAATAGAGAGGGGTGTGGATAGATAGATAGATAGATAGATAGATAGATAGATAGATAGATAGATAGATAGATAGATAGGAAGGTAGAGATTGATATCCCCTATACGTGTGCGCGTGTGTGTGTATGTCTATACATACATTTATACACATATATATAATACTGCATTGTAATACTCTGTGTCTGTGTAGTGTGCGAGCACGCAGGTATGTGAGTGTGCGTGTGTGTGTTTGTCTCTGTGTGCGTGTTTGTGTGTGTGTGTGTGTTTATTGACTTAATTACGGAGCTTTAAATGAATTTAGCTGCTTAATGTCAGTAAATATACATTTAGCCTCGCTGTACAAATATACCCCGTGGTTAAAGCATACGAACCTCTTACCCTCTTTCTGTCTCTCCCAATCTCTCTCTCTATCTCACTCCCTGCCTTTCTCTCCTTCTCCCTCTCCCTCTCTTTGTATATACAGACACATGTATACATATATATATATATATATATATATATATATATA
>NC_068994.1:49041392-49041899 GCF_001194135.2 Octopus bimaculoides | reverse complement strand
ATATATATATATATGTATATATGTATGTATGTATGTATGTATGTATGTACGTATGTACGTGGGTGTGTCGGTGTCTAACTATGCAAACACTTATGCATACATACAAAACACATTTGTGAAAGCGGAAATTGCAAAGTGATGGCGGGAAATAAGAGAAGAGAATAAATGTCGATGTAAATGGATAGATAGATAGATAGATAGATAGATAGATAGATAGATAGATAGATAGATAGATAGATAGATAGATAGATAGATAGATATGTAATGTATCTTTGCACGTACGTAAACAGATTGCAATTGTGTAAAAGAATATGCGTGTAAATATTTAAACAACATGTGAATCATATATAGCAAACACATTTACACATATATTTTTATATACATACACACACATACATATATATCTATATATATACATATATATGTACGTATGTATATATACGCATACATATATACATATATATACATATATAGACATATATATATATATGTATGTATGTATGAGTA
>NC_068994.1:49040681-49041292 GCF_001194135.2 Octopus bimaculoides | reverse complement strand
ATATATATATATATATATATATATATATGCGTATACATATATCTGCACGCACGCAAAAGCATAGAAATACACATATTTGTTATATGAGTAGAAGAAATGCCGAAGGAATGGTTTTATTGTTCTGGCATTGAATTGGTTGTACTCTAATGATCTTACAGTGGAGGATCTTGATGGATGTGTGTGTGTGTGTGTGTGTTCGTGTGTGTGTGTGAAAAGAGGAGAATAAGACGTATATTGCTAAGTAGATATGTATGAATATGTATATATACATTTGTTTACACGACGTATGTGCGTGGGTTGGTATAAAAACATATACATACATGCATATATATATATATATCTGTATGTATGTATGTATGTAGGTAGGTATGTAGGTAGGTAGGTAGGTAGGTAGGTAGGTAGGTAGATAGGTTTATATGCATATTACCTGAATCCATATGTATATACACGCGCACGCAGACACACACAGACACACATGCACACACGCACACACATAAACGCGCTCATACAGATGTCGCATTCACGCTTTATTTCGCGTGAATATATACGCGCGCACATACACACACACGCACACACACACACACACACACACACATATATATATATATATA
>NC_068994.1:49036998-49040224 GCF_001194135.2 Octopus bimaculoides | reverse complement strand
TATATATATATATATATATATATATATATATATATATATATATATATTCTTTTTCTTTTTATTGTACATCATCATTACATTAGTAGTAACAACAGTATTATGATTTTTATCATGGGTTTACCTCTTCTGGCAAGTGATGGCGGATTCCTTCCATCGCATGCAGCCATTCATTTCGATCCTGCGCCATATTGTCCTAGAGGTGCTACATTCTCGGATCATACTTCACAATATCATGCTATTTCTGTATAATGAACGCTTCAATAGGTAAAGAGAGAAAAGAGAGAGAGAAAGAGAGTGTGTGTTTGTGTGAAGGGAGGAAGGAAGAGTAGAGGCAGAACTAAACAAATATAGAGTATCCTTGACGAAAGATTGAGAGAGAGAGAGAGGGAGGGAGAGACGCTGGAAGCGAGAGAGATCTGAGTTGTTTGTATAAATATGTATATCTATGTTTGTATTAAAATTAAATATCGGTCGTTGAACTCACAGCTCGATTTATTAAGGGGAAAAGAACACCTACGTCAGCCGGCCTTCTGTCACTGCATGGTGGGTCTAATTAAACTGCTCCAGCTTGGTGGAATTTAGGCATAGGTTAATGAAATGACACGTCATGTCCAATCTCAGTCAGAAATCGGGGAAAATAATTGATGAAAGATTCTGCATACCTGTCAAATGTCCTTGCTACGAATGTCGTATCTGCGGTAGGATGTATTGGGTTGGTGCATAATTATTGTGGCTTTTTTTCAAAAAATGTTATTCAACAAGCGTAGGAGTGGGTGTGTGGTAAGTAGCTTGCTTATGAACCACATGGTTCCGGGTTCACTCCCACTGCGTGGCACCTTGAGCAAGTGTCATCTACTATAGCCTCGGGCCGACCAAGA
This sequence comes from Octopus bimaculoides, assembly GCF_001194135.2. Lineage (NCBI taxonomy): Eukaryota > Metazoa > Mollusca > Cephalopoda > Octopoda > Octopodidae > Octopus > Octopus bimaculoides. Next base: position 49,039,346 of record NC_068994.1, on the reverse strand, counting down.
AACATGTTCTTTTATTCACTTTCCCATCGGATCATAGAATGATTCTCCAGACCGCATTCGCCCAATACATCTGAAATCAAACATTGCTAACGAACGTAGTAGCGCATGCGAAACAAGATAAATAAGATCTACCAAATAACAACTTCGTTACAGGATGTCGGAACACATATGCAAAGCCATATCATCCAGCGGAGCAGTGTCCCAAAGGCACTAACAAATGCTAAAAATGTATCAACACAAATCTTCGAAATAAACATTAGCAAACCTTCAGATAACCCGAGGCGCACTTTATTTAAATGTGTGTGCGTGTGTGTGTGTGTGTGTGCGTGTGTGTGTGTTAATGCTTATGTGAGTTTAGTTGAGTTGGTTTTTATGTCACCTATTTTGTTATCTGTAGTATTTCAAAACAATGAGCTGAGCTTTGAAATGTTCTCCAACGATGTTGCTTTTCAGAGCGTTAAAATATTGCAGGTGAGATATATATAACATGGTAGAACAATGTGTGAGATCGGTGACGCTACATAAATATATGCTTGTGTGTGGGTGTGTGGGTGTAGGTGTGTGTGTGTGTGTGTTTGTTTTATTAACGTTGTCGCTGCTGGTTCTTATTTTGAAAACCTGCATTTCTTGCTCGGTGTCGTCTCCGATTAGTTTATAACTGTCGTTTGTGATATTTATATAATCAACACAAGCTTTTATGTATGTTATAAAACCACCCGTGTTGTAAAAGTGTCTGTCTAGTTTGATCTTACTATAATTTGGAACACTGACTGTTCTGTGTTGTATTAGAGAGAACGTTTCTTGAGTTATTGCTTTGTGAATGTCGTTCGGGTTAGTGAAATCTTTTATTTCCATAAAGTTCCATAAAACTGTCGTTAATACCTTTAACGTTCAATGCAATTCAGTACACAGTCGCTCGACCTGAAAGAAACTGCGGCAAACACTTCCTTAAATACATCCGCCCTTAAAATGGTTAAGTAATACAGGATAAACTAAAGCTCAATATAATATGTCAGAAAAAGAAGACATGATGGTTGCGGATATTGGATATCGGTGAAACGATGTTTTCGGTTTATACAAATATTTTTCATAAATCCAAGCGTCGTCGGAGAACGACAGAACGATGAAAGCAACGAATCCGCACGAAGCGAGATCTTAAACATTTATCAAGATAGGCGCAGGAGTGGCTGTGTGGTAAGTAGCTTGCTTACCAACCACATGGTTCCGGGTTCAGTCCCACTGCGTGGCACCTTGAACAAGTGTTTTCTACTATAGCCTTGGGCCGACCAAAGCCTTGTGAGTGGATTTGGTGTGTGTGTGTGTGTGTGTGTGTGTGTGTGTGTGTGTGTGTGTGTTTGTGTGTCTGTATTTGTCCCCCCACCATCGCTTGACAACCAATGCTGGTGTGTTTACGTCCCCGTAACTTAGCGGTTCGGCAAAAAGAGAACGATAGAATAAGTACTAGGCTTCCAAAGAATAAGTCCTGGGGTCGATTTGCTCGACTAAAGGCGGTGCTCCAGCATGACCACAGTCAAATGACTGAAACAAGTAAAAGAAAGTAAAAAAAAAAAAAAAAGAGAGTATATGTAGCTCACTAAGTTTATAAAATCGTCTGAAATTAGGCGAATTAGCAGAGGTGTTTAGGATCGAATGTCTCATGGTATTTGTTCCGAATCTTTGCACTCTAGGTTCATATTCCGTTGAGGCAAACTTTGTCTTAAATTGTTTCGGGGTCGATAAAAAGGAGCAATTGAAAGCAGTAAGTGAGCGGTGCAGAAGAGGGGCGGGAAAGATGCTTTGCAATATCTGACCCGGGTCTTTTGCGCTCTGAAAGGAATGCCTGTGACGAGTCTCTAGTGCCAAGTTGTATCATCCCAAGTCGGGGTTCCTTCTCTTTGGTAAACATCGGTGAGGTGACAAGGAGAGTCTTGCCTGCTTGGGCAAAGACTAAGTTTTTTTTTGTTTTTATTTTATCAGATCATCCCGAGCGTGCACGTACATGCGCAGGTAAATGATCGATATTGATCCAGGCACCCTGCCGGAAAACAACATCAATTGCAAATACTCGGGGAAAAATTACTCGACTTTAACAGAAAGAATAAACAACGACGACGACAACAACAACAACAACAACATCAGAAAGTACCATTGTTCTGTTCGTCCCCCCATGTCACAGGTCAGTTCATATTAGTTTTATAAGCGTGTTTCCTCACACGAAAATATATCTTGCAAGCGAGACACGGAATCATTTGTCCGCCATTGCAGTTGTTATCGGTTTTGTTGTTGTTGTTGTTGTTGTTGCTGTTGTTGTTGTTGTTGTTGTTGTTGCGGTGGTGGTGGTGGTGGTG
>NC_068994.1:49035059-49036189 GCF_001194135.2 Octopus bimaculoides | reverse complement strand
TATTATTATTATTATTATTATTATTATTATTATTATTATTTCTATTATTATTATTATTATTATTATTATTATTATTATTATTATTATTATTATTATTATTATTATTGTTATTGTTATTATTATTATTATTATTATTATTATTATTATTATTATTATTATTATTATTATTATTATCATTCCTGTTGTCATAGATGTGGATATTAGATGTTCTTGTTGCGGTATTTGTGGATATTGACTGCCGTTATTGAAGTTGTTGTTGTTGTAGTTGTAATTGTGGATATTGCGGTTACTCTCTACTATTGCTGTTGTTGTTGTTGTTATTGTTATAGCTGTGGTTGTGGACAGCGACTGTTGTTGCTGTATTTGCGATTATTGGCTATTATTATTATTATTATTATTATTATTATTATTATTATTATTATTATTATTATTATTGTCGTTGTCGTTGTGGATAAGCAGTTGTTGTATTTACGCATACAGGCTGTTGTTATTTTCGATGTTGTTCTTGCTGTTGTTGACCACACTTTTATCCACACTGTTGTTGTTTATTGCTGTCGTTGTTGTACTTGTGAGTATTAGCGGTTATACTGCGAATATATGCTATTGTTGTTGTTGTTGTTGTTGTTGTTGTTAATAATAATTTCAATAACGTATCTAATAATTCTTAATACATTCCGGCAAATTGGGATGTGAATATCTGACCACTGTTGTTTTTTCATCATCGGAGAATACCTCTTCTCTTTAAATGATATATGTTCCTAACACTCATGATTCACCGGCGAAAGAGGACGGACTTTAAGAGATCGGAGTGTTTCGACCTTATTTCGTGCCTCCTGAATGACATGTTATGAGCACACATCGTCAAAAGGAGGAGGTATTCTCCGATGACTTAAAAACAACAGCTATCAGATATTCACGTATTAGCAATGAATAGACATACTGTTGTCGTGATACTTGCTGTTCTGTATGCAAGACCACGAATGATTATAAGATTTGTTTTTCTAGTTGATGCTGATATTTTGGTGGTAATGATGGTGCCAGTGTTGGTGGCGGTAGTGGTGGTGGTGGTGGTGGTTGTGGTGGTGGTGGAGGTGGAGGTGGTGGTGGTGGTGCTGGTGGTGGTGCTGGTG
>NC_068994.1:49032818-49034935 GCF_001194135.2 Octopus bimaculoides | reverse complement strand
AATGACGATGATGATGATGATAATGATGATGACGACGACATCGACGAGGAGGACGAGGAGGAGCAGGAGGAGGAAGAGGGGGATCAAGATGATCGTGGTTATCACCAACATCTCGAGGGTCACGATGACGACCTTGGTGATGCTGATGATGTTGATGAAAAGGAGGACGACGACGAGTAGATGAAGGACGAGGAGGAGCAGGAGGAGGAGGTGCAGGAGGAGAAGAATGACGACGATGAATGCGAAGACGTTGATGACGACGATGAATGAGGACGGTGATGACGGCGACGACGACGACGACGACGTTTTGCTGGGTTTATTGCATGTGTGAATATTTATCTGTGTTTATTGTTATTGTAATATATCTTCTCTCATAAAGCACACAGGATATACATACACACATATACACACACATACACACACACACTCATAGACATACATACACACTCGCACCGCACACGCATGCATATACAGTCATACAAACTGGAATGCAAAATACGCGAAGGACAAAAACACTCACACAACACACACGTGACTTGCACACAGAGGTTACACGCACGTACAAACATGTACACACTATGAACATGGTCTAAAACAATATATTTCAATAAAAAGCCCTCGCTATTCAACAAAGGATCAGCTTCCACTGAGCCATAACCACAACTCGGTTTTGATTTCCGGTTGTAGCCAATTTATTTCTCATGCGCTGTTGATGTTCATGACAAGTCGATGAAAGCAGTAATGTTACGTTACTGAGGCCGATAAAAAAATATACGGCTTTTGTGTACAGCCTAAAGAATCCAGCGTGATGGAGAATGTTGTTCATCAACAGATAATCATCCAGCGAGGCGAATTCGCAAACCGGTTTCGGTTCCCGACAGAAGTCACATGAGCAATCCTTTTTTGAAATCTTAGATTTTTTTTGTTCCTCGTGGCAAAATCATCCAATGAAGCGAATTCGCAAACCGGTTTTTAGTTCCCGATAGAAGTCACGTGAATAACCTTTCCTGAAATGTTAAATTTCTCATGCTCACTGCAAAATAATCTATTCTATCTTAAGGGAATATGAAGTGAGAAGCATGTAATAACTGGAACAATTAGCATACTTCATCGATCGAGTCCATTACATGCTCAGCAAGTCCTGTTAAATGATCGGCCTTGATGTGTGATAGGTTCCAACAGGTATAATGTTGTTAGTTGTCGCGGCGCAAAAAAAAAATCGGAAAAAATTACAAAAGCCTCGATTAACAGACTAAAGAGGTTTCTGGTTTAGGAACAAGGCCAGCAATTTTGAAGGGAGAGGGATTAAATGGTTTCATCGACCCCAATACTTGAGTGGTACTTTATTTCATAAATCCCGAAAGGATCAAAGGGATACTTGACCTCAGCGGGATTTGAACTCAGAGTGTAAAGAACCTGCAGAAATACCGCTCAGCCGCCGCGTTAAGCAAAGCTAACGAGGGCCACGCCTGTTAAACAACCGTATACCTACTTTTGCCTATCCCTGTCAGTATAACGCTAGTTTTTATAACTCTGGATGCGGATCCATCGTTGACATCAGTTCAACATGGCTGCCTTTATTGGCAGATAAATATAAATAACTTAAAAGTGCAACTACGATCGAACGTACTTCTGTGGTCCGTTAGTACTAGAATGTAGAAGTTTAAACGTTCCTTGTTTGAATCAATTATGTCCTAATCTACAACGAGAAAAAGGCCTTCATTGTTGCTAATTCATTTACAATTTATCAGTTTAAAATCATTGTTCGCTTTTATTCTGCTCCGTTCCCAACAGGCTCCGAAGATACTGTCTTCAAAATGAAGGAAGATCTATATCTAGAGGAAGAACGAGAGAGAAAGAGAGGGATGGGGTAATTGAGAGAGAGAGAGAGAGAGAGAGAGGGAGAGAGAGAGAGAGGGAGAGAGAGAGAGAGATGGATGGGGTAATTGAGAGAGAGAGGGAGAGAGAGAGATAGATGGATGAGATAATTGAGAGAGAGAGAGGGATGAGGTGATTGAGAGAGAGAGGGATGGGGTGATTGAGAGAGAGAAGGAGAGAGAGAAAAAGGCCACAACTTTCTTTAATGTAACTGTTACATCGCAGTTGTTCCTCATATC
>NC_068994.1:49029999-49032773 GCF_001194135.2 Octopus bimaculoides | reverse complement strand
ATTTGTGTTACTACAAGGGCTACTCATCAAAAAGTACATCGTTATCGCCATGACCGTCACCGTCATCATCATCATCATCATCATCCTCATCACAGCACCACCACCACCACCACCACCAACCCCACCATGATCAATCACACCATGACCACAACCATCAGAATCATCACTATCACCATCATCATCATCACCGCCACCATCATCGTCATCAACATGATCTTCATCATCATCATCACCACCACCATCATCATCACCATCTTCATTACCACCACGAACGCTATTACCCTCACACCGACACCATCATATATATCCACATCATCATCATCGTCATCAACAGCAATAATAACTCTGACACCAATATATAAAAAAAAAATTCTTTGATGTTCAACATCAGTAGCAGCATTGCATATGATTATTCAATTATTATTATTATTATTATTATTATTATTATTATTATTATTATCATTATTATTATTATTATTATTATTATTATTATTAATATTGTTGTTGCTGCTACTATTGTTATCATTTCCCTTCTATAAATAATAATTACTACTACTACTACTATTACTACTACTACTACTACTACTACTAATAATAATAATAATAATAATAATAATAATAATAATAATAATAATAATAATAATAATAATAATAATACTGCGCGTGTTTCTAATTAGATATGCTTTGGTAATTTTTGTTAATCGAATATTGATTGGTTTACAAGTAATTTGCATAATGGCGAAAAAAATTAATTCTGTTTGAAACAAACACAGAGACAAATATTTTGGTCAATGAAAGCTACTCGCTATGTTGTTGTTTTGTTATTGTTGTTGCTATTGTTGTTGCTATTGTTGTTGTTATTGTTGTTGTATTGTTGTTGTTGTTGTTGTTGTTGTTGTTGTTGCTATTGTTGTTGTTTCTTCTGTTCTTTCCATTGCAGTTGTTGGTGCTACTGTTGTCCCAGTTGCTGTTCTTGTTTTTCTTATTGTTTCTATTGTTGTTATTTATATTGCTGTTATTTCTACTGTTCTTTGTAGCTTTTGGTGCTACTATGGTACCGCTTGTTGTTCTTGTTGCCGTTAATGCTGTTGTTTATATTGTTGTTGTTGTTGTTGTTATTCTCTCTACTATTGTTGGTGCAACTAATGTACAAGTCGTTATTTATAGTGTTGTTTTTGTTCATATTGTTGTTGTTGTCGTTGTTGTAGATGTAGCTGTAGATCTTTTCGTTGATATTGTTGTAGTTGTCGCTCTTCTTCTTCTTTACTTCTTTTTCTTCTTCTTCACATTGTTCCTGTTTTTGTCTTGTTCCTTTTTTCCTTTTCATTTACCCCCTCTTTCTACTCTCTCTCTCTCTCTCATCATTTTCCCCTTTCTTCTCCTCCTCTATCTCTTTCTTTTTCTTCTTGTTTTCTTTATCCATTTCTCCCCTTCTCCTCTTTCATCTACTTTTTCTTTTACTTCTTTCCTCCCCTCCGCCTCCTCCTTTTTTCATCTTCTCAGTCTTCTCCACCTCTTTTTTTCTTTTTCATCTTTCAATATTTTAATTCCTCTTCCTTCGCCTTCTCCTTCTTCTCTTCCTCCTCCTTCTTCTTCTACCCCTCCCACTCCCTTTCCTTCTTCTTTTCCTCCTCCTCTTCTTTGTTCTTTCTTCTCTCTTCACATTGCCCGTGCTTCAGGGGTTATACTAACTTTTCCTGTTGTTGTTATTGTAGATAACGCTCTTATCATTCTGTTTATTGAAATCTGTTATAATTATTCTCTTTTATCTCTTTTATCTCTTTTATTTGTTTCAGTCATTTGACTCCGGCCAAGCTGGAGCACCGCCTTTAGTCGAACAAACCGACCCCAGGACTTATTCTTTGTGAGCCTAGTACTTATCTTATCGGTGCCTTTTACCGAACCGCTAAGTTACAGGGACGTAAACATACCAACATCGGTTGTCAAGTGATGATTGGGGGACAAACACAGACACACAAACAAACACACACACACACACACACACACACATACTTATACACACACATACATATATTATTTTTTTCTTCTGTAGTTTATGTGTCTTGTGTCTGTGTTTGTCCCTCACCACTAGCGTAACTTCAGTGTGTGCCACCTGGGGCGGACTGCCCTTACCCGTCCGACTAGCTACGCATGTGCCCCTCACTACGGCTTGACAACTGGTGTTGATGTGTTTACGTCCCCGTATGCAAGGGCAACTGCTGGTCATTTATAAACAACGTTGCCCGGACTTGTGCCTCGAAAGGGAACTTCCTAGGTGCAGTCTTTACCCTTTTATTATTATACGCTTATACAATATATAACACTTTCACTACACTTCTTCATAGTACACTTATAGTGCAACACAACATTACTGTACATTACAGTTACACTATAACACATTCACACACCCTTATTACACCTCCCCATCGCTCCTTCTCTCTCTCGCTCTCTCTCTCTCACACACTCAATCATATAAGTTGACTCATACACACACATATACACACACACTAGCTCAATACTGTACTCAGAAACACACAATCCAGTCATATACACATAATCAGACGCACATTCAATCCGCTACGTACATACACTTAGACGTACGCATACGCACAAACCCAATCAGACACATACACATATACACACAAGCATCCAATCAGGCACACACCTACACACTCAATCAGACGCGCAAAGATATTCAATCATAAACAAACACACACACAAGCGATTACACACACACACACAAGCGATTACACACACACACACAAGCGATTACA
>NC_068994.1:49026800-49029989 GCF_001194135.2 Octopus bimaculoides | reverse complement strand
CACACACACAAGCGATTACACACACACACACAAGCGATTACACACACACACACAAGCGATTACACGCACAAACACAATCAATCAGGAGCATGGACACACATAACATTCCATCACACACATACACGCACACACACACACACAGACGCACACATACACACACACACACACACACACACAAAATCAATCAGGAGCTCGCAGTCGCACAGACACACCGTTACACAGGTGCACATAACACTCCATCATACACACACACACACACACACACACACACACACACACGGCAGCACAATTTACACAAATTGTATCACATGTCAATATTTCATAACACTATTTATAACACTAAAAAACAACATTAACAAAGAAACAACAAAGAAACAACAAAGAAACAACAAAGGAACAAACAAACAAGAACATGAAAGGACAATAAATAACCAAGAAGAAAAAACAATAAGACAAGCGATCAACATCATCACCATCGTCATCATCACCATCATCATCATCATCATCACCATCATCACCATCAGCAGCAGCAGCAGCAGCAGCAACAGCAGTAGCAGCAGCAGAAGCTGCAGTAGCAACATCATCATCATTATTTTTGTCATCGTCGTCTTCACCATCATCAAGAACTTCATCATTATTACCATCACCACCACCTCCACCACTACCGAGACCTCCGTCATCGCCACCACCACCACTACTATCACCACCGCCACCACCACCACCATCTGTTGGCGTTACCATCACCATCATCATCATTACTAACAACCTCATCAGTAACACCACCACTTCCACCACTACCACCACCAGAGGTAATGCAGTACGCGACACCCTAAATGCAAAAACCCTAACCACTTGACTATGCAACCTCACCGACACACACGCACATAGTAGTAGTCGTAGTAGTAGTAGTAGTAGTAGTAGTAGTAGTAGTAGTAGTAGTAGTAACTAGGTCAGTTATTTTAAGCATGTATTTGACCATTATTCGACCAGCTAGTGAGAAGTGGGGGTGCAGAGAGAAAGAAACAAACTGAAGGCAGACCTAGAAGAGAGAGGGGGGCATGTCCTTGAGGAGGTGGCGAACAGTGACGAAAGGGCTTTGATAAACAAACAACCGATTGATTTCTTTTTTTTTTAACCAACAAATTAAACAAATGATCGATTCGTTAGTTGGTTAGATATTTAGCCGACTGGCTCACAACAAAGAAGTGATGCTGAACCAGTGCGTGAGTTATCATTATTGGCGTAGTGACCCTCCCAAGACACACGATTTGTTTCAATACACGAATTCGCATCAAGAATCTTACAAACCAAATACAAAGACGAAATAAAAAAAAATTCCCCTTATCAAATCAAGATAGAATTGAAATTCGATATATTCCTAAGAGTTATGGCAAAATAAAGAAACGAGCCTTAATGAAGTATGAGTAGAAAGGACTTGCTCACGTAATGGTTAAGAGCGCGGGCTACTAACCCCAAGATTGCGTGTTCAGTTCCAGGTTGTGCCTTGAATAAATAATAAGAAGGATATAAGTTTCAAATTTTGGCACAAGGCCAAGAAGTTCGTAAGAGAGGGGTTAAATCGATTATATCGATCCCCAATGTTCAACTGGTACTTATTTCCCGAAAGGAAGGAAGGCAAAGTCGGTCACGGCGGAATTTGAACTCAGAACGTAAAGACGAAAGAAATGCTGCTAAGCATTTGGCTCGGCGTGCTAACGAGTCTGCCACTCGACACCTGAACACCGATTCTGGCCAACGATTTTACCTACTCACTGTCCGTCATTACGTTCAGGTTTCAAATTCAACCGAGGTCGACTTTGCATTTCATCCTTTCGGGGTCGATAAAATAAGGACCAATTGAGCACTGCGGGGTCGATGTAATCGATTTCCCCTCTACTAAATTGCTATCCTTGTGCCAAAATTTGAGACCAATTTTCGTTCTGTAGACAGTAAATGAGCAAAGGATCTCTGATGAGACACAAATAAGCGTTGAAACTTATTAAGTCGATTTCTTTTACTTATTATTGTAGCAAACTCATAAGAGGTGGAGAGAGAACATAGGTTCGTTTGCCCGAACAGGAGAAATTGTTGATTTCTCATTGGTTAAAAATTACTGCCCATATACGAATTCTGAACTTTCATTAAAGAAATCTTTCACGAAGTACGGTTCTTAGAATTCGTGTATGAGCAGTTATAAAAACCCTGCTCAAAAGGGTGAGTGTCGTGGAATTGACTGATAATCAACGATCACTGGAGAATTTCCCCAAAATCAGGGGTTTTATAACTGCTCATACACGAATTCTAAGAACCGTACTTCGTGAAAGATTTCTTTAATGAAAGTTCAGAATTCGTATATGGGCAGTAATTTTTAACCAATGAGAAATCAACAATTTCTCCTGTTCGGGCAAACGATCCTATGTTCTCTCTCCGCTTCTTATGAGTTTGCTACACTATAAACGGAAACGCGTGTGTTTAACTGGTTTCTTTACATTACACAGCTATGCTAATTTATGCATTCTTTCAAATGGTAGTTTGTTACAGACTGTTGTTGGAACCGGGCAAGAAACTTCAGTAAGGATTGAGTGTATTGTCTTTGTAACCTAAAATTCTTTTTTCTCACGACTCTCGTCAAGGCGATCATCAGCCTGTTATATTCTGCAAAAGAAAAACAAAACTAGATTCGCCAGAAAGTCGCCGTAGCATGAAACTTGAGTCAAACAAAGAAAATCATTTAGTTTATATAAAGTATGTGTGTTTGTTTGTCTATGTGTATAATAGTGTATGTGTTGATGTCTATGTGTATTTTACGCGTGTCGTGCGTGTGTGTATAGGGTGTGTGCGTGCGTGCGCCTGTGTGTGTGTAAATAGAGAAATTTAAAAGTGTGTGCCTTGGTATGTATAATTTGTATATGTATATAAACGTGTATCTGAGTATATGCATACAGATTGTGTGTGTGTGTGTGTGTATATATTTATATAGACAGATAGAGAGAGAGGGGGGAGAGAGAGATGTATATATACTCATAAATGTTTGTGTACACACATAGAATTGTGTATATATATTTAGATATATTCATGCTTTATGTATGTGCATATACTCATATACATAAATAGCTATATATGTATGTGTTTGTGTGTGTGTGTGTGAGTGTGTGTGTGTGTGTGTGTGTGTGTGTGTGTGTGTGTGTG
>NC_068994.1:49025837-49026121 GCF_001194135.2 Octopus bimaculoides | reverse complement strand
GTGTGTGCGTGTATATGTGTGTGTGCCTGTATATGCGTGTGGGTTTGTGCGCGTGTATGCATGTATATGCGTGCGTGTGTGTGTGTATATATATATATATACGTGTGAGTGTGTGTGTGTGTGTGTATGTGTGTCTGTGTGTCTGTGTGTCTGTGTGCGTGTTCCTATTGACAACAGAATCTATAAAAACATATTGTATGAGATGCATGAGTGTATGTAAACACATCGGGGTTTTTTGTACGCATGCGTACAAACATACATACATATATATATATATATATATA
>NC_068994.1:49023015-49024958 GCF_001194135.2 Octopus bimaculoides | reverse complement strand
TGTGTGTGTGTGTGTGTGTGTGTGTGTGTGTGTGTGTGTTTATGTGTGTATATATATCTTTTTGTTGTCTTTCATTAATTTTTTCATTTCGTTACAATTTTTTGTGCCAATTTTTTTTATATTACTGTGGGATTTTTTTTTTTTTTTGGTTTAATGATTCGTTTTTGTTTTTTGTTATCTTTTGTTTTGTTTGATTTTTGTTTTGTTTTGTTTTGTTTTGTTTTTTTTTGTTGTTGTTTTTTTGCTGTCCTACTATCTCGCTACGTGGTGAAGTTTATATGAGTATGTACATATTAAGTTTAGAGAGAGAGAGAAAGAGAGAGAGAGAGAGAGAGAGAGAGACAGACAGACAGACAGACAGACAGACAGATACATACATACATACATACATACATAGAGTGAGTGATAAATAGTGAAAGAGAAAGAGACAGACAACAAATTCGCAACAAACATACAAAACTTCACACACGCATGCATATACACCACACACACACATATACAAACACACATGACCAGCATCACACGGCACGTATATATAGATACATCCGCAATTGTGCTTTCTGAGCCTTTTCGAATTTTCTATTGGACGCGTATGTTGCATGTGTGAGTGTGCGTGTGCGCATGTGTGCGTATGTGTGTATGCTGGTGTCTGCGCCTGCGCGTGTGCGTGTGCGTGTGCGTGTGTGTGTGTGTGTGTGTGTGTGTGTGTGTGTGTGCAGATTATATCTTGTAGAAAGATAACTACACGCATATTTTCTTTATTTAAGTTTATTTCAGTTTGATTTCTCTCCCTCTGTTCAGTTATTTCACGCAGACATTTGTCATAGCACCTAGATTTTACTTAGCTATAGAGCACTCTTCGTGAATAATCACATCGACGAGACGAAAAGCCTCGCGTGATTAACCGGTCTCCAATTCAGTCACGAGCAAAATGCGGCCCGCGGGACTTTCTGAATGGTACGCCTAACAAAAATACTACCATGTATCTATTGCTAATGCGGCTCACCTGGTGATGAGTCATGTCTCATGCGACCCACTTCCCGAAAAAGATCGTCCATAGGCATTTGTCATAGCTCCTAAATTTTATTTACCTATAGAGCACTCTCCATGAATAATCACCTCGACGAGATTAATGAGTGTCGAGCTCTGTCACGGGCAAAGTGCGGCCCGCGGGATTTCCTGATGGCAAGCATAACAAAAAATTACTTAAAATTTTTTAGTAATGCAGCCCACCTGGTGATGTGCCATGTTACATGCAGCCCACCTGGTGATGTGCCATATTACATGCAGCCCACCTGATGATGTGCCCTGTTTCATGCGGCCCACCTGGTGATGTGCCCTGTTTCGTGCGGTCCACCAGGTGATGTGCCATGTTTCGTGCGGTCCACCAGGTGATGTGCCATGTTTCGTGTGGCCCACCTGGTGATGCGCCATTTTTCATGCAGTCCGCTCCCCGAAAAATATGGCCCATGCCTTGTGTAGTTAGTACATTAATTGTTCCTAAACACTTCATTTATACTTGTTTCTTCTCGAGCCATGCCTGGCTCATAAGGGCCGGTCTCCCGGTTTCAATGGCGTATAGGTTCCCCACCTGGACGGAATGCCGGTCCGTCACAGGTGAGCTGCTAGATGCAGGAGGAAAGAATGAGAGAAAGTTGTGGCAAAAGAGTCAGCAGAAGTTCGCCATTGCCTTCTGCTGGAGCCGCGTGGCGCTTAGGTGTTTCACTCATAAACACACACATCGCCTGGTCTGAGATTTGAACCTGTGATCCCTCGACTGTATGTCCGCTGCTCAAACCACTAAGCCACGTGCCTCCCAAAACACTTCATGTATACTTAATATATTTTTCTGAAGTACTATGGAAGCATTTACTCTGTGACGGAAAGACGGGATCTTTTTCCTCTGTATCATGATGTTGCTGCTTACCTTTCTTATAGATAGA
>NC_068994.1:49020510-49020919 GCF_001194135.2 Octopus bimaculoides | reverse complement strand
TGTGTGTGTGTGTGTGTGTGTGTGTGTGTGTGTGTGTGTGTGTGTGTGTGTGTGTGTGTGTGTATGTAAGTGTGTATGTGCGTGGGATGCCTCGAAATATTATCCTTGAAGCCAAATAAACAAGAGACATATTGGTTGGAAGACTAATGCTATTTTATTTCTAATCGAAATTCTTCATACCTCACCGGACACAATTCACATTCTCTTACAGACCTTCGTCTTTGTCAGGTTCCTTGTTAAGCCAGAATCTTCAGCATCTCATTCTTCTTTCCTTATCTTCATCTTCTTTTCCTTTCTTCGACCTTTTCTTCTTCTTTCTTCCCTTGTTTTCTTTCTCTCGCTGTCATATGCTCTCTCTCTCTCTCTCTCTCTCTCTCTCTCTCTCTCTCTCTCTCTCTCTCTCTCTCTC
>NC_068994.1:49017989-49019878 GCF_001194135.2 Octopus bimaculoides | reverse complement strand
CTCTCTCTCCTTCTCTCTCTCTCTCCCTCTTCCTCTCTCTCCCTCCCTCTCTTTCTCTTTTTTTCCCGTCTCGCCTCCTCTCTTAGCAACTCGCCCACTGGTAACCAAGAGATGCTGCCCACCTGATCCAGAAAAAAGCCACCTGATTTTATAAGTATATAAAACATTTCAGTATGAACATCCAGTCGCCTTCCGGCGGCAAACTAGAATCCCCGAACAACGACTCGCGCAGCTTCGGCTCTGAATGAACAATGCCATTCAACTCATCACAACAGCATTGTGAACTTGTCTCCATTTAATTGCAATTCACACAGGTGTGACACCTTAATTGTGTGTGTGCGCGTGCGCGCGTGAGTGAGCGTATGTGTGTGTGTGTGTATGTGTGTGTGAGTGTTTGTTTATTTGTGTGTGTATGAGTGTGTGTGTGTGTGTGAGAGAGAGAGAGAGAGAAAGAATGTGTACATATGAAAGTGTGTGTGTATGTGTTTGCACGCGCGTGTGCGGGCGCGTGTGTGTATGCGTGTGTGAGTGTTTGTGTGTGTGTGTGTGTGTGTGTGTGTGCGTGTGCGTGTGCGTGTGTGTGTGTGTGTGTGTGTGTGTGTGTTTTATGTATATCTGAACGCGTTTCACGACAATTACCCTCCAGAGGACAATTCCTCCCGACAACTACCCACTAGGACAATTACCACTCCTCTTGGTTAATTACCCCATCTCCAATATATTAAGAAGTTTTAAACCATCATCCTTGGGGGATTATTGTCCATGCGGGGGTAAATGTATAAGACTCATTTGAACGCCCTGTGTAAATTGCCCACCACCAACAGCAAAAGCTGGTAAGATTTCACCCACAATTGGTAAACCTTAAGGAAATCAATGACAAAAACCATCGCCCATTCACCAAACGTATTCGTGCCATCGAGTTTTCATCAGAGTTTTCTGATCGCCTCAGTTTAACAAGGATCTCCAACTTGTCCTCACTCAAATAAGATGGCTTGATAAGTAGCTCTCTAACTGTAAAAGCCTCCATTCTGAATTTTGCAAACCATCTTCTGCAAGTTCTTCCATTCAAGTATTCTTTCCCATAAACTGAGTGTATGTTTCGAGTCGATTCGGCTGTAGAGTTCCCTTTTTTGTACTTATAAAGCATTACCTGCCTCAAATACTCTTTGGATACTTCCATGCTAGAAAGGGTTTTAATCAAAGAAATTTTAATTCTATTATTCTGTGAAATATTTAATTAGGTTAAATGCACAGAAATGCATAAAAAATAATTTTTAATTCCATTAGAAATTCTAAAATACTATCAAATTTCATTCAATTTTAGCAGGTATTATATAGTAGTGGGAGAAGGACAACAAAAATTAAGGCAGGACGAGTATCTCAAGTCATTTAGAATAATTTAATTAGGGTAAGGTGAATTAGAAGTCTTACAGCTGTTTCTGAGATATCCCAAGTGATAGGCCTGCATGTCCATACACTGGGTATTCCGTCATCAGAGACAATGTGAATATGTATGAAAGATCTAGACAGGGAAATTCTAGCCTATCACTTGGATATCCCAGCTATATGTATATTTATATTTTATGTCTGTCATACCGGCCATGACGAAGGGAAATAGCCCTGAAACTCGAGTCGCCTTTATATATTTACATTTATATATTTGATCCTTTATATTGAACACTCAATATTTCATCTACATTCAATACTTTCTTTCATGGTGCCATCCATTTTTAGTTTATTTTATTTTATATTATATATTGTATATTATATTATATATTGTATATTCCATATTCTATACCCCACATTGGTTCTGCAGGAATATAAATAAAACATAAAAAACAGACAGTGTTGGAACTCTTTTAAGCAAAATAATATATATATATATATAC
>NC_068994.1:49017030-49017948 GCF_001194135.2 Octopus bimaculoides | reverse complement strand
GTGTGTGTGTGTGTGTGTGTGTGTGTGTGTGTGTGTGTGTGTGTGTGTGTGTGTGTGTGTGTGTGTGTGTGTGTATCGAGAATCTTATAGCCATCAGCAGACTTTGGTATCTTGCATTTGGAATATTTTGGGCTAACAGCCTATGGAACTGGGTCACGAACTCGGTCCGTTACCATTTTACCGATTCTTCTCTTATTGCACGGCGTATTATCGCTATTTAAAATATAACATATACTGAATATTTTTATTAATTAAAATATCTAAATGCATGTATATGTGTGCACGTATGTATATATGTATGTATGCACGTGTGTGTGTGTATGTATGTATGGATATATGTACATATGAAATATATTCGTGGCTGTATGTGTATGTATGTATGCATGTATGTCTATATGAATATATTTGTGCATCTATGTATATGCATACGTATGCATGTATGTATGCATACATGTACGTATGTATGTTTGTATGTATGAGCACACATATGCATGCAAGCATATGCATGTATGCACATGTGCATTTATGTATTACGCAGGAATGCATGGATGTAAGTTTAAATGTACGCATCTCTTAAGTTCTTCGGGATCTTTGTTTTTGCTGTCAGTTTTTTTCGTGCATGATAGCGTCATTTTTTATTATTATTATCATGATTATTATTATTATTACTATTATTATTATTATTATTATCATTATTATTATTATTATTAATATTATTATCATTATTATTATTATTATTATTATTATTATTATTATTATTATTATTCTCCTATTTACCATCGACCAGGACAAGAAAGTCGGTAGTAAACTACAGCATCTCCCTCTCTCTCGCTCTCTTTCTCTCTCTCTCCCTTCCCGTCCCTCATTCTCTCTCTCTCTCTCTCTTCCTCTCTCACTCACTTTCTCACTATATCTCCC
>NC_068994.1:49016450-49016821 GCF_001194135.2 Octopus bimaculoides | reverse complement strand
TGTGTGTGTGTGTGTGTGTGTGTGTGTGTGTGTGTGTGTGTGTGTGTGTGTGTTTTGTGTGTGTGTGTGTGTTTTGTGTGTGTGTGTATACATATATATATGCATATATATATAAATATACGGATATATATATACATATATATATAGAGAGAGAGAGACAGACAGACAGACAGACAGACGGACAGACAGAGATAGACAGACAAACAGAGACAGAGAGAGAAAGAAAGATAGATAGATAGATAGATAGATAGATAGATATTTGTGCATCTGTATATGTGCGCCTATGCATCTATATGTGTGTGTGTGTGTGTGTGTGTGTGTGTAAATATCCGTGTATATATATATATATATATATATATATATATATATAT
>NC_068994.1:49014657-49016440 GCF_001194135.2 Octopus bimaculoides | reverse complement strand
TGTGTGTGTGTGTGTGTGTGTGTGTGTGTGTGTGTGTGTGTGTGTGTGTATGCATGTATGTATAAATGTATGTATGTATATATGTATGCATGCATAGATACATGCATGTATGTATGTATGTATGTAATGTATACATGAGAAAAATAGATAGAGGCGGAGAATGCTGGAAGAGAAAAGAGGGAGAATGCGGATATCAAGTGTGTTGAAGAGAAAGTGAAAGTAGAATAAATGAAACAGCGGGAAATGTGAGTTCGTGGAAAGAGACATCTATTTACAGCAGGCTGAGTAGGGATATTTGCGTGCTTGCGTAGAGAGGGATATGCGTGTATGTTTTGTTTGTGCACATCTGGCTGTGATTTCTGTGCGCCATGAATGCGTATGTGGAAGTGAGTGTGGATGATGTAGGAGCGAAGCGTTTTTGTACGAAGTGTGTACGAAGTATGTGTGTGTGTCTGTGTGTGTGTGTCTGCGTGTGTATGTGTGTGTGTGTGAGAGAGTGTGTGTGTGTGTGTGTTTTTATGTATCAAGAAAGAATGTCAGTATGTGTCACAGAGAGAAAATGTCGAGAGAGAGAGAAAAAGAGAGAGAAAGATAGAGAGAGAGAGAAAGATAGAGAGAGAGAGAAAGATAGAGAGAGAGAGAAAGATAGAGAGAGAGAGAAAGATAGAGAGAGAGAGAAAGATAGAGAGAGAGAGAAAGATAGAGAGAGAGAGAAAGATAGAGAGAGAGAGAAAGATAGAGAGAGAGAGAAAGATAGAGAGAGAGATAGATGGATGGAGGATAGATGGATGGATGGATGGATGGATAGATAGATAGATAGATAGATAGATAAGCAGACAGACAGACAGACAGACAGACAAACAGACTGATAGATAGATAGATAGATAGATAGATAGAAAGATAGATAGATAGATAGATAGATAGATAGACTGAGTTATAAACCAACCTTATGAGAAAGAAAGAAAGAAAGAAAGAAAGAAAGAAAGAAAGAAAGAAAGACATAAAGGCCCATCTCCGTGTGTGTGTCTGTGTGTGCGCGTGTGCGTGTGTGTGTATGCACGTATGTATGTATGTATGTACGTATGCATGCATTCATGTATGTATGTATGTATGTACGCTCGTTGGTAATTGAATGTAGAGTGCATGGTTTTGTAGCGAGCTTGATTGTTACACGCTGGTCGATAGGTAGGGCATGGTCGGTTGAGGGTGGAGTGTGAGTAAATAGTCAGTTAATGTGTGACGGATCGATATCATGTATTACTAAAGACAGCTAGAGTGATTTCTATATACAGATGCATAAGAGAGAGGCAGAGAGAAACAGAGAGAGAGGGGGAATGAGGGAGGGAGAGAGAGAGAGAGAATGAGGGAGAGAGAGAGAGAGAATGAGGAATGAGAGAGAGAGATAAAGGTAAATGTAGATAGATAAATAGATAGATGGGTAGATAGACAGATACATACATACATAAGAAGGCAGATAGATAGATAGATAGAGAGAGAGAGAGAGAGAGAGAGAGAGAGATACATAGATAGATAGATATATATATATATATATATATATATATATATAGAGAGAGAGAGAGAGAGAGAGAGAGAGAGAAATAGATAGATGACCGGTGACAGCTAAAATGACATCTACTAAAATACTGATATTTGATGTACGTAAATATCTCCATCTGCTCACACTTACAAACACACACACACACACACACGTGCACACACACACACGTGCACACACACACACATATATATATATATACATATATATACATATATATATATACAT
>NC_068994.1:49011336-49012633 GCF_001194135.2 Octopus bimaculoides | reverse complement strand
ATATATATACATATATATGTCTCTGTATATATGTTTATGTAGCGATATATATATACATACATATATATGTGTGTGTGTGTGTGTGTATATATGTATATATGTGTGTATATATATATATATATATATATATATATATATGTATGTATATATATTTATGTGTGTGTGTTTTACCCCCACCATCGCTTGAAAACTGATGTTGGAGTGTTTATGTCACCGTAACTTAGCGGTTCGGCAAAAGAGCCAGATAGAATAAGTACTAAGCTTACAAAAATAAGTCCTGGAATAGATTTCTTCGACTGAAACCTTTTTAAGAAGGTGCTCCAGCATGGCTGCTGCCAAGTAAAAGGACGAATATATATATACTTTATTAATAAAGCTGCAAAGGCATCACAAAAACTGTCACTCGTCGGACAGTTTTAGTTGAGAAATCAAAACCGTCCGACGAGTGGGAACGTGAAACTCTGAGTATCAGTTTTTGTGATGTCTCTGCAGCTTTATTGATAAAGCATATTAACTCCGTTGAGGCGCAATGGCTCAGTGGTTAGGGCAGCGGACTCGCGGTCGCTGAATCGTGGTTTCGATTCCCAAATAGGGTGTTGTGAGTGTTTATTGGGCGAAAACACCTAAAGTTCTACGAGGCTCCGGCAGGAGGTGCTGGCGAAACCTGCTGTACTCTTTCACCACAACTTTCTCTCACTCTTTCTTCCTGTTTCTGTTGTACCTGTATTTCACAGGGCTAGCCTTGTCGCACTCAATGTCACGCTGAATCTTCCCCGAGAACTATGTTAAGGGTACACGTGTCTGTGGAGTGCTCAGCCGCTTGCACGTTAATTTCACGAGCAGGTTGTTCTGTTGATCGGATTAACTGGAACAACATTCCAAAATATATCCAAACAATTATTCCCTTAGGCGCAGTCAAAGTAAAGAATCCTTGACGTGTCCACCAAACCGTGACATCTAATACACATAGTGACTGGTCAAAATACAGTTCGTAAGATTCAGCCCGCTAGAGCCCGTCGGAGGAAATTTAGAGGACAAATCCAGCCATTTCACTATAGTTGTCAATTATGGAACACGTATGTCACTACATAAACCTGAGGAGTTCATAACACATGAAAGTACTAGCTTATTTCAATATTGTAATATTACAAAAATTGCAAATAATAAAACGTGAAAACCAGACTTAGTTGGAATTTCATTGATTAACATATTTTTCTATACACAATCATACAAACTCGGATATATATATATATATATACATACATAATATATATATATATATATATATATATATATA
>NC_068994.1:49008964-49010147 GCF_001194135.2 Octopus bimaculoides | reverse complement strand
AAAACACAGAAAATGGAGTACAAGAGGGGAAGTGTGAGTGAGTAACCAATGAAAAAAATGCTGTGTTCAGAATGGTAACGGAAGTAAGAATGGACACTTGATAGATGGACAAGCAGATAGATAGATAGATAGATAGATAGATAGATAGATAGATAGATAGATAGATAGATAGATAGATAGATAGATAGATAGATAGATAAATAGATAGATAGATAGATAGATGTACGAACATATATAGAGGAACCATATTTCTTGCGATCGTGTCCGCGCGGCTAATAGAGACTGATGCGTATTTGTGAAAGGGTACGGACGCACACACGCGCACACAAGTCTGAATATGCGTATGTGTTTTTGAGTGTGGTGTCGCGCGCGCGCACGTGTCTGTGTGTGTGTGTGTGTGTGTGTGGAGCCTTAAATTAAACAGTAGCAGTCGTACAACTATTTATACACACAAGACAGATAGATAGATAGATACATACATACATACATACATACATACATACACATGCATGCATAATTACATACAGATATAGGCATATAGTTAAACAATAAACATGTGTATATATTTATAAATATACACATATGTATATATGCACTATATATAGCTATGTACATTCATACTTGTATACATATAAACATATATACTCGTATATATACTATACATACATATATATATATATATATATACATATATACATTCATGTACATGCACACAACCCCAATCATTTATGCATATATATATATACATACATATACATATAGAAAGATTTATATTTATGTGTATGTGTACATGTATATAAATGCAAACATATACATATATAGATATACATACATACATGAACACATACATGCATGCATACATACATATACACGCACTTACATTCGAACGGAAATACGGTCCTAATAAAGTTGACTTTATGAGTGTGACAAATGCACGGGAAAGTAGCACCTGGCGTAGTGATGATGATGATGATGATGATGATGATGATGATGATGGTGATGGTGGTGGTGATGGTGGTGGTGGTAGTGGTGGTGGTGGTGATGATGTTGGTAGTTGTGGTGGTGGTCGTCGTGGTGGTGGGCGACGTTCCAGTGGAGGTGGTCGTGGTGGTTTGGCTTGGTTGTTCTTTTCGCAAGTAGTAGTAGTAGTAGTAGTAGTAGTAATGGATTAGACGGTGGTGTT
>NC_068994.1:49007446-49008589 GCF_001194135.2 Octopus bimaculoides | reverse complement strand
GGGGGGGGGGCAATAGAAACACGCTGCAACCATCCTATACTATAATAGAGAAACGATAAGATTTCTAAAAGTGTCATGTGATGCGGGCGATAGCAGCGCCACCACCGCGAAACCTGTCAAACACGCACTCAACCCGCAACTACCGCCGTCACCGCCGCCACCACAAGTAGTATCCCCACCACCACCATCGCCACCGTCAGCACCCTCGTCGCCTCACTGTCTCCTACTCCCACTACTACTCCCTTTTGCTCGGTCGCCTTCTACGTTCGTGCAACGGGTTCCGTGAACTTTTACCTGACTCGTTTTTGTATCCGCCTTCTTCCTTCTCTTGAAGCAGGCGGCCATCGTTTCCTCGTCACCGTCATCATCATCATCATCATCATCATCATCATCGTCGTCGACATTATCCTCATCATCATCACCATCATCATCATCATCATAATTATCCTCATCATCATCATCATCATCATCGTCATCATCATCATCATCGTTATCATCATCGTCGTCGTCAACGTCGCTATCTACGCTGTTACCAGGACCACAAATATCATCATCATCATCACCACCACCACCATCACCACGGCCACTATAAACCACCACCACTATCAATCACCACCACCATCACCACCACCACTACCACCACCACCACCACCACCATCATCATCATCATCATCCTTCGCCAATGCCACCGTCGGTCACATTATTACCACCGACCCGAAGAGGCAGCCCAACGTGGTAGCAATAATAGCAGCTAAATCTACCTCACGTAACATACTGAGTATCATCCTAAAGAAGAACACGTTGAACGCTGTGGGTCCCGGGCTCTTTGCACAGGGCAAAAAAGAAACAAAAACAAAAACAGGATAGTCATAGATGATGATGATGGTGATGATGATGATGGTGATGATGATGATGATGATGATGATGATGATGGTGGTGGTGGTGATGACGATGATGATGGTGATGACGATGATGGTGATGATGGTGATGATGATTGTGATGATGATGATGATGATGATGATGATGGTGATGATGATGATGATGATGATGGTGATGGTGATGATGATGATGATGATGATGATGATGATGGGTATGATGATGATGATGGTGATGATGATGATGATGATGATGATGATGATGATG
>NC_068994.1:49006442-49007201 GCF_001194135.2 Octopus bimaculoides | reverse complement strand
GATGATGATGATGATGATGATGGTTGTGGTGCTGGTGGCCATTGTCATCACCATCACCTTTTCTTCTTATTGCTCTTCCACTTGTGCTTCTTCCTCTTTCTCTTGCTCTTCTTTTCCTCCTCCTTCTCCATCCTTCTTTCTTCTTCTTCTTCACCTCCACCTCCTTCTCCATCCAATGCTCCTCGCTCTTCTCCTTCTCCTTATCCTTCATCCTCCTTTTCTTCTCCTCCTCCTCCACCACCTCCATCTTCCTCTTCCTCCTCCCCCTCCTTCCTCTTCCTCCACCTCCATCTTCCTCTTCCTCCTTCCTCCTCATCCTCCTCTTCCTTCCTCTTCCTCTCTAACTCCTCCTCCTCCACCTCCACCTTCATCTTCCTCCTCCTCCTCCTTTCCTCTGACTATCGCTAACCATTTTCCCTTTTTCTTCAGTTTTCATCATCTTTTCCTCTCTTGAATCCTTTTTTCCTCTTCCTTCTCCTCCTCCTACTCCCTTTACCTCACATTCTCTTTTCCCTTTGACACCTTCCCCGTCGCCCTTAATCTTCCAGCTTCTCTTTCAACAACAACAACAACAACAACAACAGCAGCAGCAGTTGCTGTTGTTTTTATTTTCGTCTTCGTCGTTGATTACTATTTGTTGATATTGATTTGCTATTGTTGTTGTGGTGGGGGGGATACTGGTGGTGAGTAGTAGTAGTGGTGGTAGTAGTGGTGGTAGTAGTGGTGGTGGTGGTGGTACTGGTGGTGGTGGTGGTGGTG
>NC_068994.1:49002190-49004591 GCF_001194135.2 Octopus bimaculoides | reverse complement strand
GTGTGTGTGTGTGTGTGTGTGTGTGTGTGTGTGTGTGTGTGTGATAATTGTCCAATCGTGACCGTGGAAGACCAACACGGACCATTGCCCATGCAAAATGCCATCAATGTCCCTGCATGAGGTTACTGACGGGTTCGCGTCCGCAGCTTTCATGGTCACCGCCGTGCCCTCCTACTCGACCAGGCATCTGATAATGACCTCCCCGGCGATTGCATGACCTAAAATTTTGGGTCCAATAAGGCTTGCACAGCACCCCCACAGACCCTCTGCACCCTAATGACGTGATCACATGACAAGCCAAGGCAAAATATTCAGTACTGATAAGTGATGTGTCACAGACTCAAGAAAGTGGGAATGCCATGATCTCAAGCTCAGCCAAACGGCCCCTGTAATGTTCAATGTCATTCCTTTCATATCTAGTTTTATATCAGAGCATCCTTCTCCAAGAGACGTGCTTCAGCAAAAGCTAGGAGGTACCTCACTCCCAGTGGTCTTCCAACACGCCGGACCCCAGCCCAAAATATCTACAACTCGATAGTCGTTCATTTATGTTTATCCACCCTTTTGTGTCAGGTATATCACACGAAAGCGACCAGATCTGTGAAGCACGAAGAATTGGATTCTTCATCGAGTTCTCCTCACTCGTGAATGTCTAGCCAAAACATGGCACCACTTTCGCACCCTCCCTTTTCGTCAGATATAGCACCTGCCGACTTCTATCTCTTTTCCAAGATGAAAACGCAACTCAAAAGTTGCCCGTTTTAACACCGTTGGTCGATATCCAGAGCGAAAACGACTTCCAGGCCGGATTCCGAAACTGGCAGGAACGCCAGGACCGGTGTATTGCTGCGCAAGGTGACTATTTCAAAAGAGATGATGGTAAAACTTCAGTAAATAAGTTTATTTTTTATGGAATATAACTGTAGTCCGGGAAGCTTTTGATATCACCTCGTATATGTATGTAAATATACATACATGTATGTATGTGTGTGAATATGTCTGTGTGTATGTGCGTGAATATATCTATGTGTGTGTGTGTGTGTGTGTGTGTAGACAGATAGTCTGCCAGACAGACAGAAAGAAAGAGAGAGAGAGACGGGAGAGAGGGAGGGAAAGAGGGGAGTGAGAGAGAGAGGGGGAGACGTTGAAGAATCTTTATATTACCAGCAAAAAAACATCATCTGATTCGAATACAAACCATATATTTATTTGCTCTAGGATTCCAATATCTTATTGCAGCAGCTGTTGTTGTTGTCGTCGTGTCGCTTACTTTTCTCGTGTTCCCTGAACGAGCTAAAAGTTTACGTGACCTTTTATCGCTGTACGCATTCACGTGAGATGATATTTTCCGTTGCTTGTTTGTTTTGTTTTGTTTTTTTTTGTTTATTTCTATTGTTGCGCTTTTCGTTCTTTTTTTCTCTCTTTCCTTCTTCCTCGCCAGAGTGTCATATGACTGTTAAATTTAAAGCCTTGCTCAGTTTGATTTCAAACTACCTTGATTATTATTCTAAGTGAAATGCAGTCTTAATATAGACTCAGTATTCACTTAATGTAGCCAAAAATAAATGTTTAATCAATCGAAATTATATACGTAATGAGTAATAAGAAAAAAAAAGTCATTAGCGTTAATGACAATTCTTATCAACTAAGACAAGGGGGAGAACCGTGAAGTTTAAATTGATTAAAAAGAAGATTGAAACATGCTGAGGGAGAGTTTTATCGATTTTTATAAATTACTCTCACACTTGCGGAAATCTTTCGTTCTAATACAATATTTACGATGTCAGTCTGTATTTAAGTTCCCAGGTATAGCTTCTGCATACTTGCGTAGGTTTTCTTTTTAATATCGAGTGCTTTTTTTTTTCTTTTCTTTTAAGCCTGGTACTTAATCTATCGGATTTTTTTCACCGAACCGCTAAGTTACGGGGGGGTATAAACACACCAACACCGGTTGTCGAGCTGTGGTGATGACAAATACAGACACACACACACATACACGCACGCGCGTGCAACACACGTATTTTCCTACTAACACATCTTAATTTTTGATTCTGTGGTAAAAACATATAGTATTACCGATCAGGTCGTTGATAATATTATCGAATACCAAGAAAAGCAAATCCTCTTGAAGGAATTTAAAGGAATTTCGTAACCAATTCAAGATGCTAATAATATAAAGGAATCCCTAAACAGATGTATTTTTGTTTTGTTTTGCTTTATTTTTTTTTTTTATTTTTTTTTTTTACAATTGTGCTTTTCCATTGTTCCTTCGTTGCTCCTTAGCAAAACTTCATAACATAACGTGAAGACACAGTCCTCCCGGTTTTAATCGTAACACGCATTGAATTAACAGCTTTCCGTGTTTCAGCCATTGCACTTGGTGCTGGTTGTATGTGGCTTC
>NC_068994.1:49000878-49001723 GCF_001194135.2 Octopus bimaculoides | reverse complement strand
GGGATTTGAACTCAGAACGTAGAGACGGACGAAATGCTGCTAAACAATTTTTACCCGGCGTGCTAACGATTCTGCCAGCTCAATGCTTTATAGCTCACTATAATAACACTTCATATAATATTTCATATTCATCTTTTCGAAATAGAAATGATTACAATTCTATACGCCATATGCCCGTGGGCATATGGCGTAGTGGTTAAGAGCGCGGGCTACTAACTCCAAGATTCCGAGTTCGATTCCAGGCAGTGACCTGAATAATAGTAATAATAATAACATTGAAAGATACCTAAGGAATGAGAATCCAGGTTCGAAATTTCCCCAGGTCACCTGATGAAGGCTGGAGGATATATCAGCCGAAACGTTATGTTAACAACAAACAAGATGAGGACAAATATCCGTAAAATGTAAATAATGTAAGAAATAATTACATTTTATTTATTTTACTATATATACATATATATAACAAATATATATATATATATATATATTGCTAGTGGTGGGTATATATACATAACAAATATATATATACACATATATACATATTGTTAGTGGTGGGTATATATATATATACATATATATATATTTACAGAGAGAGAGAGATTGATAAAGATGCAGATATAAATAGATACTTATGTGTGTGTGTATGTATATATGTATGTATACATGTATGTATATCTATATTAACATATATATAATCATATATATGTATATACATACATATATATGAATATATATGTATATTTAAATGCATGTGCGTATGTATATGCACATATGTATATGCACATATGCATATATATGTATGTATATATATATATATATATATATATATATATATATATATATAT
>NC_068994.1:48996112-48999661 GCF_001194135.2 Octopus bimaculoides | reverse complement strand
ATATATATATATATATATATATATATATACACGGAAATATATATAAACATATACATATATACATATATAATTGTGTGTATGCGTGTTTGCTTGCGTGCGTGTGTGAGTCTGTGTGTATGTGGGGAGAGAGAGTGGGGGAGAAATGGAAAAACTGTTGAATATAGATAGATAGATAGATAGATAGATAGATAGATAGATAGATAGATAGATAGATAGATAAGGATATGGATTAAGATGTACATATATAGATATACATGTGTGTGTGTGTGTGTGTGTGTGTGTGTGTGCGCGCACACTGACATGCACATATACACACTCGTAGACATCCCAAAATTTGCCACTGGAAATATTGAGTATCCAGATATATATGCAGAAATGTATGCATGTGTGTGTGTATGTGTGTGTGTGAATTATGGCAAAACGAACTAAAAATGGGAGGATAGGATGAACCGTATCGTCCAATTTTTAGTTCGTTACGTCATGCTGGCAGTGTTTGATGATTGTGCTAGGACACCAAACGTGTTAAAAACACTGTTTGGCATGGTTTCAGCGTATGAAACTAATAGTAGCACATAAATACATATATTGTGCTTATTAAATCATGTGTGTGTGTGTGTGTGTGTGTGTGTGTGTAAAGGAGAAACAGTTTTAAATCTCTGAGCGAGAAATAAGTAGTAACAGTACTACAGAATAAAATCTATTTGCCAACGTAAAGTGGCAGTCCTGATTAGTGTTACTACCTTTTTTTAGCCTCTGGTAAACATCTTTTCCAGCTGGCTATCAACACACAACTGCGTCCATATACCTCGAATAGGGAAGCTAATGTCCGCACTCAGCCTTAAACGTTACCTGCGGACCAATGTTTTCTGGGTTATTTCTCTTCATCTGCACAGGATAACCGTTAGCTAGAGATGGTAGTCTCCCTGAGAACTACGTTAGGGGTACACGTGTCTGTGGAGTGCTCAGCCACTTGCACGTTAACTTCACGAGCAGGCTGTTCCGTTGATCGGATCAGCTGGGACCCTCGTCGTCGTAACCGACGGAGTGCTCCTATGTATGTATGTATGTATGTATGTATGTATGTATGTATGCATGTGCGTTTGTGCGTGTGTGCATATGCATGCATGTGTGTGTGTGCGTGGGTGTGTGAATAAATGAGTGAGCATATACATATATGTATGTATTTCCTTTAAGCTAATATCTGATGCGCCCGCAGCAACAGACATGCATATCTTACTCTTTTGAAATCTGTCGCCATCTTTTCACACACACCCCCCTCAACCCCCCATTTACTATCCCTTACTCTCCCTCGCCCTCTCACTATCCCTTACTCTCTCTCCCATTTTCACTATCTCTTATTCTGTCTCCTTTCTCACTATCCCTTACTCTTTCTCTCCCTCTCTCACTAACCCTTACTCTTCCTCCCCTCTCTAACTATCTCTTACGCTCTCCCTCTCTCACTAACTCTTACTCGCTCTCTCTACCTCTCATTATCCCTTACTCTCTCTCCTTCTTTCACTATCTTTTACTCTCTCTATCCCTCTGTCACTATTCCTTAATCTCTCCCTCTCTATCCCTCTCTCACTATCCCTTATTCTCTCTCCTTTTCTTGCTATCCCTTACTCTCTCCCTCCCTCACTATCCCTTCCTCTCCCTCTCTCATTGTCACTTACTCTCTCTTCCCTTCTCACTATCTCTTACTCTCTCTTCCTCTCTCACTATTCCTCACTCTCTCCACTCTCTTTCGCCCTCTGTCTCTCTCCTTCTCACACACACACACACATACACGCACACACACACTTCATGTCACCATCATTCCAATTTAAAGACTACATCGATACCTATCTTCGCATAGGCCTCAATCGCTTTGTGCATCTTTCTCTTTTAGTCTATCACTTACCATTTGCTTCCTTTTACCGAAGCGATTACTAATTATCTCTCTTCCAATCAATCTCCTCCGTTCCTCTCTCCCTCACTTTCTCTCTCATTTTCTCTCTCCCTCTCTCTCTCTCTCTCACTCTCTCTCTCTCTCTCTCTCTCTTTCTTTCTCTTTCTCGGCCTCACTCTTATCTACTCTGATTAATTAAAGCCTCCATCGATTATCTCCCATTACAATGCAATCTTCTTTCACGCCATTCCCGTGTACATATCTACCTTTCAATCTATATATGACCTTATCTATATGTGTATCTGCACACACACACACACACGCACACTCACACACATACACACACGCACATACACATATATGTTTATGTGTGTGTGTGTATATGTATATGTATATGTGTGTGTGTGTGCGTGTGTGTATGTATGTATGTATGTATGTATGTATGTACGTATGTATGTAATATATTTGTGTGTGTGCATGTGTGCGTGTGTGTGTGTATACATACCCGTGCGCATGTGTATGTACATGCTTGTATGGAAGTAGGTATGCTTGTATGTATGTATGTATGTATGTATGGTATGTCGATTTCTAACTTCCTATATACCAATAAATCCTTATTAAAATGGCAGCTTACGTAAGCATATTTAAGTTTGTAACCGAAACACTGCTAGCTCTTCCTGTCACAACCAACTCCCACCGTCTCCCACAGAAACTCGTGCCTCACACATCCCCTCACATCAGCTACTTCTCTGAAGAACTGAAATAAAAAGTATAAGAAAGGGAGAGAGTTGTTTTCTAAAGACAAAATCGTCAGGTTTACTTGCTCTGTCGCTGCCTAACAATACCCCACTGCCACAAACCCACCCCTACCATGTAATTTAGTATCGATTTATGTCAGCCTGTTACACAGTTCAACGAAGTTTTTAACATCTTGCTTGTACTGCTGGTAATAGCAACCAATTCTTCCTCAAATCTCGCCTCGGAGGTTCAAACAAAGAAGGTATAGGACAGAGTTAATTCCGATATACAAACAGGGTGGTCGTAAAAGGGACGCCCTTTATCATCGGCCTGTTTGATAAAGGTTGATCCGACGTCACATAATAACAATTTAGTTTACTTTGAACCAACGGCGGATGGTCTTCGTGGTTGCCCGAAATACTAGAAGCAGAAAAATTTCCCTTAAATCACATCATACTGTCTTAAATTAAGAAAGAAGACATTCAACAGATTTATATACGTGTGGCGGGGTATGTGTGGTTGTGTGTTTGTAAACATATATACAAAAATATGAGGTCGTGGTTTCAATTCATAGACCGGGTGGTGTGTTGTGTTCTTCAGCAAAACAATTCATCTATCGTTTCTCAGCGATCGATTCGACACCTAACGCAAGGTACACCATGCGCCTGTTCCGGCAAAGTCGGTTTGATGGAGCGAAGGAACTAATCTACGGCTCATACATTTGATCACTATAAGCAAATCATTTCTGCAGATCGTTCGGCAAAACGCTGAACTCTCATACGTTGTCTTCGACGGGAGAATCCATCAATATTTTACACAAATTAGGAAAAACTTGTTAGTATGTATCCATATTATATATAAATATCATTTACATACATACATACATACATACATACATACATACATACATACATATATATATA
>NC_068994.1:48994755-48995717 GCF_001194135.2 Octopus bimaculoides | reverse complement strand
TATATATACATATATATATACCACACACACACACACACACACACACACACATACACACACACACACATATATATATACACACACATATATATATACGACGCAATCCACTCACAAGTCATTGCTCGGTCCGGGGCTATAGTAGAAGACAGCTGCCCAAAGTGCCAGTGGTGGGACTGAAACTGGAACTATGTGGTTTGGAAACAACGTTCTACCCCTACAACCACGTCAGCACTTATGTAAACATTTTTACAACAAAACCTGCAGTTAATCCTGTGAGCAAATGGATATAATCACACCCGCACACCTTCCATGTCCAACAGTTCAGAGATAATCCATATTTAAATTAAATGGTAATTGTCAATTTTCCTAATTGCTTGAATCTTCTTTTTACGTCTTTTCTCTCTATTTATTTGATGATTAAAAAAAATACCCTTTTTATTTTTTAGTTTTTATTTTTCATATACCCATTCCTTTATTTATCTATTTTTATTTTCGTTTTTATTTTCATTATTACTCGACATAAATGTGTTCTACCATTTTTGTATATGTTCTCTGATGAAGTCAGCCAAGACAACCGCTGTGCTGGTAACGATTATTGAGGAAGATACACGTACCCACGGCTGAACTCGTGTCTCTATAAAGAAGAACCGTACAATGATGTGTCAACTGACGATAACAGACGACACTCGAGATTATCTCCCCTTTCATATTCTGTGTCAGTTGTAATTGCCACCGAAGCGAAGACACTTTCAATGAATCAAAAGTTCATCTGCATGGTATTTAATATCTTTGTTTCGCGTTTGTTGTCCAAATTAAAGCCACTGACCATTCGGAGCTGTTTGTCATGCCTCATTTTCGTGGAAAATATGTGTCCGTGTGTGTGTATGTGTATGCATAAAATTATGAATATATGTGTGTATGTATAAATATATATATGTGCATGTATATATATATATATATAT
>NC_068994.1:48986466-48989696 GCF_001194135.2 Octopus bimaculoides | reverse complement strand
ATATATATATTGTGTGTGTGTATGAGAGTATATGCATATTTATCAACCTTTCCATAATAATATACACGCGCGCACATGTGCGTATATATATACATATGTATGTGCGTATGAATGTATATACGTATACACACACGTGTGTGATTTTCTATGCATATGTATATGAATATACATTTATATACATATCGGAGGCAGACGATATACACACCCGCACACATGCACACATTCGAAATATTGTCCATCCATGCATGTATGTATTTATCTAGCTATTTAGTCATTCATCTTTGCAAACTTTCTAACAACCTTCTTTCCGAACCATTCGCAGAACATGGCTCCCCCTCACCTCCTCTCCCCTCACTTACCTCAAGCTTCAATCCTTTTATCTAAACATATCTCTCCCTCTCTCTCTCTCTCTCTCTCTCTCTCTCTCTCTCTCTTTCACTCCCACCATGTCTCTCACTCTCTTCACTCCCCTCCCCATTGTCCCTCTATATCTTATCACCTCTACCTTTTTCCTTGTCCTCTTTCTTCTTCTCCAGTTTTCTCCTACTCCTCCACGCCACGCGGAACAAACAGAAAGCTGTTATGTTATTGGATTTAACTAAAAGTGGAATAATCACAGAACGAGGTCGGCTCGTCTAAGTCGAAAAACAACAAGTATATGGCAAAAGATTTATTGGTACCAATAATTCCTGGAAGGAAGACATACCTGAAAGGAACAAACAAGCTAGCATGAGAATATAAGTAGAGATTGAGATACAATCAAGCTTCAGGCTAGAGGTTGTTTGCATGTACATATATCGTCTGTATACATATATATAGATGTATATATATATATATATATATATATATATATATATATATATATATATATATATATATATATATATATATATATATTATGGATGCATATATATAGTCTGCCTCCGATATATACTGTGTTTTTAAACACAGCATGTGTCCATAAGAGTATTTTTACCGCTGGACGAATACCGCAGTTAATTTGTCTTTCGCAATATATTTACATTAACTATGATACACAGACAGCTATCTTTAATCTAATACAGCTTCTGCTGCATCTAACGGATGCATGTATACACAGACACGCACAGTCACACACGCAGGAGCACGCAAACACACGCACGCACACACATACACAAAGATAACCCGATTTTTCTGCTGTTTTAACGCTGATACTGCGTTCGAAATATCAATTTCTTGTCTGTATCGTGCGGTACACATTCGATGCTCCTAAAAACCAAATGTAAGTTTGTTTATATATACACGTGATTGTTATATATGTTTGTGTTTGTGTATGTACACATACATACATACATACATACATACATACATACATACATACATACATATGTAGGCTTACTGTTTACCGATTTCTATAGCTGGACAAGCATTATTCGTCTTAGCTGGAAACATCCGAGATTTCCGTAACTGAGGGGACAAAACGATGTCGAAACAGCGTGTCTGGCGTTCCACCGGTGATTTGAGCAAAGCAACGTGTTTACAACTCATAAGTCTCTTTGAATTATTTCTCTGAGTTGAAATATTACAGCTTGAACGCTTCCTCCTTGTATACGCGTTATGTTACTAAAACTTAAACTTACTAAATTTACAAATATTCATTCTTCTGATAATCTCTCCTTTTGATGTGGAGCTGATCCCAATTTCCAGCAAGCATTTACTTTTACTTTGTAAGCTAAAAGACTTCCAGTGAACCGAGGACTTATTTTGTATGGTATTTAATATGCCTTTATTTGTTTTGTTGTTCTGTAAATGTTTGCTTAGACATATAGACGGGTGAATAAGAGCGCATGTATATATATATATATATATATATATATATATATATATATATATATATATATATATATATATATATATATATATATATATATACGTATTTGTGTGTAGGTATGGGTGTGCACATGTTTATGCGTGTATCTGTGTGTATATATGTATGTATATACGTATGTATTATGAATGTACGTATTTATGTGTGTATGTACATGAGGGTACACATATATGTGTGCATATACACTTGTGCACATATGTACATGTAAAACATCTAACAAGTTAGATATATAGATACATACATACATACATGCATACATAGACAGACAGACAGACAGACAGTTAGATAGATACAGAGGGATAGATAGATAGATAGATAGATAGATAGATAGATAGATAGATAGATAGATAAACTAATGTCTATATATGTCCCTATGTCTCTGTGTATGCGTGTGTGGAGACAGATAATCAGGCAGAGAGAGAGAGAGAGGTTTACATACATCTATGTACATATACTTTGTGTGTGTGTGTCTGTGGAGACACAGAGAGAGGCAGAATGTACACAAACACATGTTTGTATGCGGCTGTATATATTGGGTTTAGTATAAGCGTTATGTTTGAACGTATACGTTTACCTTGCTGAATATGTGTGTGCACACGTACATATATATAAATTTGTATATTCATATATATATACATTCATCAACGTGTCTACATGTGTTTTTAAATATGTGTGTGTGTGTGTGTGTATATATATATATATATATATATATATATATATATATATATATATATATATATATATGTATGTATGTATGTATGTATGTATGCATGCATAAGAGAGTGTCTGCCAAAGAATCATTCTTAGATTGCATGACT
Source organism: Octopus bimaculoides (assembly GCF_001194135.2). Classification (NCBI taxonomy): domain Eukaryota; kingdom Metazoa; phylum Mollusca; class Cephalopoda; order Octopoda; family Octopodidae; genus Octopus; species Octopus bimaculoides. Next base: position 48,987,011 of record NC_068994.1, on the reverse strand, counting down.
TATTTATGCCTTCAGTTCTGCAATTCATTATAATCTTTTATTATTGATTTAATTAGCTATCTCTATTTTCTGCATTTTATGTTTATTTATCGGTATATTTCTTTTCTTATTATATTAGCAAATGTTTATGCGTTCTTAAATGATATTGCTATATGATTACGAAGCTGAATTATGAATGCGTATTTTTCTACCAAATATGTAACAAGCTTCTTTGATAACGCAGTCTATCTTTAATTCTTTGACGCCATATTTCACTTAGGAATCATTTCTAACTTTTACGAATCAAATTCATTATGAATCTTTGAATAGCAATGAAATATTCTGAAGTAATTTTACTCTGCTTATAGATGCAAAATAGTTTCTGAGGAGCTGTTAAAATGAGAGAAAGCAAATATATACTTCGCGGAAACGATAAATCTGTAAAATATGACTACAAGCGTACATACACTCAGACACACATGCACAAACATGTGTATGTGTGTATGTGCATATACATTCTTTCCCACATATACATACATACATTCATAAATAAATAAATATATATA
>NC_068994.1:48985117-48985972 GCF_001194135.2 Octopus bimaculoides | reverse complement strand
ATGAGTATATGCATATATATGTACATGTATGTATATACGTTCATCTACATGTACATATAGATACATAACTGGGTACATGACGTGGCAAAAGAACAAGGACAAAATGGTAAACAAGGTGCAACAAACAAGCAGGCCACATAGAAACATCCCCTTCATCAGCTGCCACCATTCAAACTCCGGTGACAAATATACCACTCAGTGGTACCATAGTGAACCCGGAACCATGTGGTCGGGAAGCAAGCTTCTTACCACAAAGCCACGCTTGCGCTTATAAGCATGCAGGTTTATGTTTGCGTGTGTGCGCTCGTGCATGTGTGCACGTGAGGAAAATTGCTCAATATAGAAATAGATGCTCGTATTTGCATTGTGTTCAGATTGTTTGGGACTGTTTCGCGAATGTCCCTCTTTGCGTAACTGATTTCTGACGAGCAAGAGTATTTATAACGATGATGATGGTTATGGTCGAAACAAAAACGGATGGTTATGGTCCAAACAAAAACAATAGAAAATGATAAAAAAAAGAAAAAAGAAAACGAGTGTGTATGCGTTTATATCTGTGTGCGTGTGTGTGTGTGTGTGTGTGTGTGTTATTTCACAAACGCACGCTGACACACGCACGCACGCACACATATCTGTGCGTATTGCATGGAAACGATCTAATTTTATCCACCACTACTATTACTTCTACTGCAAATACTACTATCATTATCCTTATTATTACTATTATTATTACTACCATTATTATTACTTCATCATCATCATCATCGTTGCCTATATATTTATATATGTTTGTGTGTGTGTGTGTGTGTGTGTGTGTGTGTGTGTTTGTATGTATGTATATATATGTGTATATAT
>NC_068994.1:48982780-48984276 GCF_001194135.2 Octopus bimaculoides | reverse complement strand
CTTTTACACCGCTACTATTGTTTCCATCACAACTACAACCACCACTACCACTACCCCGTTCCACTAGAATTGCTATCAACACACCACGACTACCACCACTTAAACAAGAAGCGTGGAAACCAGTGCCATCTCCATTCCTACAATCACTGCTCTTACTACTACTACTACTACTACTACTACTACTACTACCACTACCACTACTACAATTATTATTATTATTATTATTATTATTGTTATTATATTAAGGCGGCGAGCTGGCCGAATCGTTAGCACGCCGGGCGAAATGCTAAGCGGTATTTCGTCTGTCTTTACGTTCTGAGTTCAAATTCCGCCGAGGTTGACTTTGCCTTTCATCCTTTCTCGGTCGATAAATTAAGTACCAGTTACGTACTGGGGTCGATCTAATCGACTGACCCCCACCTCCCAAAAAATTTTAGTTATCGTTTGTTTCCCTCGATCCGCTAGACTTTGGAACTCTCTTCCATCTCATTGTTTTCCTCCTTCTTATGACCTGAACTCTTTCAAGTCTAAAGTAAATTCATTCCTTTCATCTTAGTTTCCCTTTTTTTATAGTCCCGTACTTTAAGTGGTTTCTTGACTTGTTTGGGACTTCCTTATAAAAAGAAATCACTTGTTACCTTACAAAGTAATTGAAGGCCAAATTAGACAATGTAGTGCTGCATATTCCTAAAAGAAAACGATAGGATTGTCACATCTGGAATACAACCCTTGACTGAGATTGTCTTGGAGTTAAACAGCAGCAACCAACAGTACTACTACCATGCCCACCACTACATTCCATCAGTTCCACAATAACCATACAATGCCACCAGAATTGCAACCTTACTCGACTATCACTAATCCGTCCCAAAACCGTGGCTTGAGGCTTGGTTGCAGTATTTGGTCTGGAATTCCACGTGGCACAGTTTTAACGTCGGGGTGGGGCTGTTGTGTGCTGTGGTTGCAAAGTTGGATTTGTGCTGTGTGTGCAGCGTTTGCTAAATTCTACAGAGTTTAACGCAGAGTAAGCCGTATGATTGAGAGCCAACCGGTAAAATGTTTTTGACTGAATTGAATTATCTTTAGCGTTCAGTGCTGCGTGACGGTATGTATTAATATTCCAATTGACTGTATTCTTTACATCTTGTAAATAAATCAAATTCTTCAATGATTTGCCGGATTGAATCTGTTTTGTATCAAATTTTGTTTATAGTTGTGTCTTTTTCCGTTTAAGAATCTATTTATTTCCGTTGTATGTGGTATTTCTCTACAGTTCAATACTGACATTGCCTTACTCCCTGTGTGTAAGATGTGTTGTGTTCGTTGATTGACAAATTGATATCGAAACAGCCAACACATAGCTTTCTTTTTTTTTTTTCTTCACGTATATCTGCAAATGGCTATAATATTTTTTTCAATTTTTTCATTTTCTCCTTTCTCGCAGTGTGTGTGTGTGTGTGTGTGTGTGTGTGTGTGTGTGTGTGTGTGTGTGTGTG
>NC_068994.1:48979961-48982770 GCF_001194135.2 Octopus bimaculoides | reverse complement strand
GTGTGTTTGTGTGTGTGAGTGTGCTGTTTAGTTTTATTTCTATATTTCTTACGAATGGAGAAAGAACCGGTTTCTAACCTAGATCCCGTGAGACACTACTACTACCACTACTTAGTAGTATTACTAGAAATAGTAGTAGTATTTCTACTACTACTACTACTACTACTACTATTACCTACACCAACACGTAACAATAAGTAACAAAACCACTCCCTTCACCGCTAAAAGCGACTTCAAATTTTGACACAGGGCCAGAACTTTTGAGGAGAACGTGTTAATTGGTTATATCGACCCCAGTACTTAACTGGTATTTTTATTTATCGACACTGAAAGGATGAATGGCAAAGTTGACCTCGATGGGATTTGAACACAGAACGTTGAGCTTAAAGAAATAACGCTAAGCCGCCATGTTATCCACAACCAACGTGTGTACCATTATACAATGTAGTCGGTCAGTCTGCGAGAAGCAGCAGCTAAATCTTTCTCAAATCACAATTTACTCTTCTTAAAAAAGGGTTTTAAAGACTCTATATTAAACCGCCCACAGCTTTTCACGGGCGCTGGTCCAACATCGATTTTCCGGAACCTTTGATTCCAAATATTGATCTTCAAGACTGTCATCCCTACCACGGAATCTCTCAAAACCACCGACGTACCGTCCGATCTCTAGTGGACCTTTCACCTCATGTTCTGTTGATATTGGCAGCTGTTTGGGAAGCAGTACGTCCAAGCTTGAATTCGTGCAAAAAAAAGTAAACATATTTCTTCTTTTTTCATGTTTGAAATTAAGGATTTCTCCGCTTCAAAATTATATTCTGAAAGAAATCAATAACAATTTATTAGAGTACACATCAATTATTAAGCATGTAAAATTTCGTCTAAAACACAATAAAAATAAGTCTTAAATTGAATTTGAAAAAATGTTTTCGAAAAATCGGACAGTATTTTCCGAACACCCTAATGCTTTCTGAATTACTGATTTTTCCGAACCAGGAGTGGTCACTTTATTCAACCTACTCTAAATGACACAAATATTAAATTCATAGGCGTGGCTGTGTGGTAAGAAGCTCGCTTCCCAACCACATAGTTCCGAGTTCAGTCCCATTGCGTGGCACCGTGAGGAAGTGTCTCCTGCTATAGACTCGGGCCGTCGAAATCCTTGTGAGTGGATTTGATAGACGGAAACTGAAAGAAGTCTGTTTTGTATGTATGTATGTATGTATGTACGTGTGTGTGTGTATGTATTTGTCCCCCTATCACCGCTTGACAACTGGTGTTGGTATGTTTTACGTCCCCTTAACTTAGTATACGTACTAGGCTTGAAATAAGTCCCGCAGTCGATTTCTTCAACTAAAACCCTTCAAGGCAGTGCTCCAGCATGGCCGTAGGCAAAAGACTGACACACGTAAAAGAATAAAAGAAAGAATTTAGTGAAAGACATGTATTTGTACGTTAGTAATAAATGGTACAAGTGTATTAATAGTCTGCTGTGCAAGGAACCAGTAAACTAATCTGGCGGGCGCAAGAATTTCAAGTTCCTGCTCGTAGATTAAAGCGGATTATAAGAAGTTCCAGACTATCAGGGTCAAGAGCACCAGTGTTGTACATCTATTTTATTTTAGTGATCCTAGAAAGCTAAATTACAAGAAAAGTTGGTGTTTTTGATGTGTTTTGTGCGTGTTTTTACTAATAAATTTTCGTATTTTACTAAATTATTTTGTGATTAAGTGTATATTCTTTTCACCAAATTGTATGTTAGGTGGGGTACAGATTATATAGATTTCAAATTTTGGAACAAGGCCAGCAAGTTCAGAGAAGGGGGTAACTCGATTACATCGACCCCAATGTTTTACTGGTACTTATTTTATCGATCCTGAGAGGATGAAAGGTTGAGTCGACCCCTGTGGAATTTGAACTCAGAAATTTCAAGACAGACGGAATGCCGCTAAGCATTTTACCCGGCGCGGTAACGATTCTGCTAGCTCGCCGCCTAAGTATAGATTATATAAAAAAAAATATATATAAAATGTTAAACGGAAAATAAAATGCGATTGAAACATGTTCAGACTCTTAAGTACATAGCAACAACCACATTTGTCAGATAATGGCGGTTGTGCTAGTTAACAGTGTAAATTAGCGTCAAATAAGATAACGTGTATTGAGAAGTATATCAGCTGTCTTACAGCCTTAGCAGTATTCACAGAGCATTGAGCAGCAGTCATGATGTCGCCATTTTGATACATGGCACGAAGCATCATAATACGCGTAACCCTTTTCCAATATTCAGATAGCTTCCAGTCCTCCATGTCAGCTGACTTTTTCTCAACTACAACTTTAATCTTTATATTCTCCAATGCCGTTAACTGTTTATCAATACATTAAGCAGCTCCTGAAAAAATAAGGCTGAGATATAAAAAAAAAATCGCCATATTTATTTCGAATACCCTGTATGCATTTTAACGCAGAATAACATAACGTATGTTTGATAGTTGTAGCTATGTAATAATTATTAGTGGAAAAGACATCATGTAAATACAGTCCACACACACACACACATACATAAAATGCATATATATAGAGAGAGAGCGAGAGAGTAATATGTTCGTTGTATTCGTGCCAACATAATAACGTGTATGTGTGTGTGTGTGTGTGTGTGTGTGTGTGCGTGCGTGTGTGTGTGTGTGTGTGTGTGTGTGTGTGTCTGTGTATGTATGTATGTATGTCTACATATATATATGTGAACATACGTATATATACCTACATACATATACATATAGCCACATACACACACATACACACACACACACAC
>NC_068994.1:48977671-48979665 GCF_001194135.2 Octopus bimaculoides | reverse complement strand
CGAAGTTCAGAAATAGCAGCTAAAAAGCTGAGACTCCAACAGATAGCATTACTTGTAACTCACAAAGGCAAAACAAGAAGAAAAAACAATGAAAACTAACCAGTCGAAGCTAATCATAGACGCGTTTCTGGCTTAGGAGCGATAACACTCCATTTCCTCTTCGGTATGATATTCTAGTTGTAAATTCGACGGTGCTAGCAAATTGTGCAAGCATGACAGAGTGAACATCATGCATTGGCACAACCTGAAAACACCTCCGAACCTACATAGGCCAGCCAGTCCACTATTTCTCCTCAAGAAATTACCATGTGCGTCACAAGCAATACCGCAGAAAATTTGCGGTTTACTATCAGGGAGTGAATAATTATTACAATTTAATTATTACAATTATTACAATTTAATTGTAATATATATATATAAATGTAGACATATCCGCATACACATATATGTACATATACATACATGTGCGTGAGTGTACATGCGTTTGTTTGACGCAACACTGCCGATGTGAGTAAATATGAAAAGTTGTTTTTTTTCTGATTTTTGGCACAAGGCCAGCCATTTCTGAGAGACGGGTGAAGTTGATTGCATCGACCCCAGTGCTCAACAGATACTTATCTTATCGACCACCGAAAGGAAAAGTCGACCTTGCAAGAATTTGAACTCAGAAAACAGTACGTAAAGAGCCGAGAAAATACCGGTAAGCGGTTTTTCTGGCGCGATAACGATTCTGCCAGATCACAGTTGATCTAAATAGAGATAGCAATTAGAAGTACAAAATGCATTCAGAATACCGATCACTTGATGGTTAATGTTAAGTCAAATATTTCTGCTGAGTATTTCAGATGAATGGAAGGTTTGTATGTAGAACAGAGTACTTACACTCATAATTAATTAATTTAAATAGTTTTAATGAATTTACAACATACCAATGTAATCTTCAATGTTTGTATCTTAGTCTAGCAATTCAAAAGTTGATGAATACCAGACTTGGCTCCACCAAAATAAAAAAAGAAATTATTGAAATTTTTTTGGCTTTCCACCCCTCGCCTTCCGTGAACTAGTGTTTAGGATGTTTGCATTCATGGTTTTAAGATCGTGCTTTCGATTTCCATATTGAACGGAGCGATGTGTTCTTGAGCAAAACACATCACTTCACGTAGCTCCTCCAGTCCTCTCAAATGTCAATGAGCTCCAACAAAAGTTGGAAAGTTAATCTGCCACAGACCGGTGACCCATCCAGGTGGATGAAGAAACTCGGAAACTGGAATGAGCTCCACCCTTGTGGGCCTTAAGACTCGCACCTCCACCAGATAGTCGCGTCAGAAATATAAAGTTAAAACTTACTTGCAAAGATGACGCGTGCGTTCGATCATGTAATAATACAAACAATATGTGAGTACATGCATATATACGTACATGTATGTACATACCTACATCTACATGTAAATATAGATGCATATCTGGGTACAGGACGTCACAAGAAAACGTGGGCAAAATGAATAACAGAATATATGCATATATACATACATATATGTACATACTTTTTGTGTTACCTATTTTGAGCCTCCGCAAAATCCCAAATTTTATTTAATTTGCTTTGCGGGAGCAACTGTTTTATCGAAAGCGTATATTGTTGTTAAATGCTCGAAACACGAGACTAGAAAAACAGCCAACAACTGATGAAGAGTCGTTCTTTATATTTGTTTTGTTTTCCATTTGTGTCTTTCGTTATTCGAAAGAATAGTTCATGTTCCATGTGTTCGTGCTTCGTACATTTTTGTTGTACACGTTTCATGACGCCCTGTGCACACACACACACACACACACACACACACACACACACACATATATATATATATTTGTATAGATGTAAGTATGTACATATACGTATGTATATATGCATATATATATATATTATTTATATTATTATATGATTGAATGCCACTCATCCTCTTCCAAGTAAGTTTTATCTATATATACAATTATATATA
>NC_068994.1:48974239-48977428 GCF_001194135.2 Octopus bimaculoides | reverse complement strand
AAAAGAAGCTCGTTGTCTGTATGCGTGTGTATGTGTGTGTGTGTTTGTGTGTGTGTGTGTGTGTGTGTGTATGTGTGTGTGTGTGTGTGTGTAAAGATGAAATTACTGTTACACGCTGGGCATGGCTCTGGGGTTAAGGAGCACGTTTTGCAACCCCATGGTTTCGACGTCCAATTCCACTGCGCGCTGCCTTAAATGATAAACTTCTGGAATGTTTTACAGATTTTTACAGTTCCAGTGATGGATTGGATCTGTAGTCTTCGAATTAGCTTCCTCGTCTCTGGTTTTGAGAAGCCTAATTTCTCAAGATTGGTATTTGACCAGTGTGTTACATATCCCAGTGCCCCATTTATGTATGTATGTATGTATGTATGTATGTATGTTGTTTGTTTTATTCTTTTTTCATATATAGGCCACATAGATGAGAGATAAAGCATTACCTCTACAGGTAGAGGTTTATCTCTCATCTATTTAACATAATAGAGAAACTAATTACACGCCCTTTACAATCTCCTGGGGGACTTGGCAAGCATTTATATATTGCATTACATATATATTTAATATTCTCGTCTGCTTCCTGTTTTCAGTTAGTCTGTGTGATAAGCCCGTCTGTCTGCCTGTCTAGATGGCTGGCTGGCTGGCTGGCTGACTGTACATGTGTGTGTGTATATATATGTATGAATGTATGTAGGTATGAATGTATGTATATATGTATGTGCGTGTGTATATATATATATGTATGAATGTATGTAGGTATGAATGTATGTATATATATATGTGTGTGTGTGTGTGTGTGTGTGTGTGTATGTATTCTTTCTCTTATTGATTTAGAATAAATTTTTACCGGCCACCTACTTAGTAGCAATGTTGTGAAAGAAAGCATCCTGCTTTGTTCATCACCCTTTAAATTTTAAGGGGGTCCTGTTGATTTTTATACTTCCATATATCGTGATCATTTGCAGTATTAAGGATTTGCGTTCTCTCCCCAATGTTCCAAGTTGAGCCATACTTTACTTCAGGTAGTTTGGTATGTATCCTGTTACTCCAATAATAATAGGCATGAAGCTAAAAGTGTATCTCAGGCCCAGGATTTGCAAGCTCTTTATAAATGGTCCATAAATGTTTCATTCTCTTGCACCTTTCTAAACGCATAGGCTGTTCATATTTACTCTTTTACTTGTTTCAGTCATTTGACTGCGGCCATGCTGAAGCACCGCCTTTAGTCGAGCAAATCGACCCCAGGACTTATTCTTTGTAAGCCTAGTACTTATTCTATCAGTCTCTTATGCCGAACCGCTAAGTTACGGGGGACGTGAACACATCAGCATCGGTTGTCAAGCGACGGTGGGGGGGACAAACACAGACACACAAACATATACACACACAAACATATACACACACACATACATATATATATATATATATATATATATATATATATATAAACGACAGACTTCCTTCAGTTTCCGTCTACCAAATCCACTCACAAGGCATTGGTCGGCCCGAGGCTATAGTAGAAGACACTTGCCCAAGGTGCCACGCAGTGGGAATGAACCCGAAACAATGTGGTTGGTAAGCAAGCCATATTTATATTTATGTAAAACAAGAACAAAATTGCTACTTTCTTAAAATTGGGTACATTTTAATTTTCCTTTTACATGTTTCGGTTTTTGAAAAACCTTATCAAACATATGTACAAAATGAGATTTGTAAAGAGAAAAGAGCTATTAATAAAATTTAATGAAAATTAAAATTAAGATTAACATTCATAGTTTCCTTTCCTTTTTCCAGCAAGAGCTCGTGATAATATCCGTTGGTTCTGGCATATATATATATGTGTGTTTGTGTATGTATATATATATGGATATATGGATATGCAAGTTATTCATAAGAAATAAAGACAAGGGGTCGAAGAACCCGATTTCTATTAAAACCCCAGGAGAAACAACTTCACCACGACGACTATTATTATTACTGCTACTAGTTCTTCGACAGCTACAGCCACTCCTAGGAAACAAGTCTTGACCATACTATTTAATTTACGAAAACAGGTAGTAGTAGTAGTAGTAGTAGTAGTAGTAGTAGTAGTAATTTGAGGTCACAGTCAGTTGAACTTGTCAATCTACCAGAACCAAAGGATACTATCACGTGCTCTTGCAGGAAAAGGGAAAGTAAACTATGAATGTTGATTTTAATTTTAATTTAATTTGATCAATACTCAAGGCACAAGGCCCGAAATTTTTATTAATATAGATAGATAGACAGACAGACAGACAGACAGACAGACAAATAGATAGATAGATAGATAGATAGATAGATAGATAGATAGATAGATAGATAGAAGCATCCATTATACATATGTATAATCGTTCTAAAACTGCCGTAAGTTCTGTCGCTTATCCTTTTCTACAGAGAAACGTATTTTCATCACAGCTTGAAAGTATTTTAATCATGTAATTTGTTTTTTATAACAGCTCATTCTCGTACGTTCACTTTCATGTTTAATACCAGTAATTACAGTAGTCTCATAAGTTTGCTTTTATATAGCAAATTTAATGCATTTCTGTTTCTAATATTCGAGTCGTTTCTGTACATCACCAGTTTCTGCTCTCCGATGTATACGAACTGCAACACACTCTTACGATTCTCTTTGCAAGAATGCTGACGAAGGTATCACTTGAGCACATAGTTATTCGAACTTCTGCAGGGTAGAAACACAATATGTCCGGTAAAAATACAAAATAAAAGAATCAAAAACATTTCAATATATGCTGCATCGAGTGGTATATTCGTTTTTGCATCTCCTGGTTTCTCTTTTTGTCATGTTTTAGGAATGCGGAAAGAGAGAACCGTGACTGCGCTGGGAGAGTTGAAAATGAAGAAAAGAAAAGAAAGTATCATATATATATAGATAGATAGATAGATAGATAGATAGATAGATATAAAGGATTATGTCAATAGACAGGTAGGAGAGGAGATGAAAATAGAATGTAGTTAACAGTAATCGAGACAGGCAGTCAGGCAGGTAGACAGTGAAATATAGGGAGGCTTGGAAGAAAGAGTCTGAGAGGAAGCGTTGGAAAAGCTAGAGGAATGGACAAAGCGAAGACAGATAGATACATATATGTAAACATACGTTCAAGCATACATACATACAAGCATACATGCATACATATATATATATATATA
>NC_068994.1:48972861-48973552 GCF_001194135.2 Octopus bimaculoides | reverse complement strand
ATATATATATATATAATACATACTTATATACATATACATGTGTATCTGCACGCACGGATGCGAAGGATTGAACAATGACGTTCCTAATATCTAAAAAGACGGGACGGTCACAGATGGAACGCGTTTTGTCATAGTCTGCTTCATTAGAGTACATGTAGACTAAACAGCAACAATTAAAGACCCTCTACACGGTCGGTTGATCTGCGAGACCTAGCAACTAAAATTCCCGCCTTTAAAAAAATGGATAGAATATATGTATATATATGTGTGTGTGTATGTGTTTGTGTGTCTGTGTTTGTCCCCCTAGCATTGCTTGACAACCGTAATGGTGTGTTTATGTCCCCGTCACATAGCGGTTCGGCAAAATAGACCGATAGAATAAGTACTAGGCTTACAAAGAATAAGTCCCGGGGTCGATTTGCTCGACTAAAGGCGGTGCTCCAGCATGGCCGCAGTCAAATGACTGAAACAAGTAAAAGAGTAATGTCATAGAAAAAATTGTTTTTGCTTTACCGAAGCCATTTTTAAAAATACATTTTTATACTCTTTCCTGAAAAGTTATCGATAATAGAACATCGAAAATAGCATACGGTTGTTCTAATTTAGGTCACAATTTCAAAAGGTTAGTACGTAGCATACTACATTTCTAGTTGTTACTTTCTTCTCTTTTTTTTTTCTCTCCTGAGAATTT
>NC_068994.1:48967745-48968641 GCF_001194135.2 Octopus bimaculoides | reverse complement strand
CAACAACAACAACGTCACAACCAACAACAACAACAACAACGTCACAAACGACAACGATGACACGACTATTGCAGCAGCAACAATAACAAGAGCAATAACAACAACGATGACACAGCAACGTCAACAATAACAGTAAGAAAGTCACAGACAAAGCTATTCGTACCTGAAACTAATGACAAGGTTGTTGATTTTGTATGCTTGGATCTCCAATGCTTAGAGACACAACTGCGTATATATTTCTTGCTAAGCTACATACGAAAAGTATGTCTAGTTTTTTTGTTTTGTTTTTTTGCAGCCGTTATATAATGTTTGTTGTCTTTTTGTTTGGTTTTGTTTTTTTATAATTGTCGTTTTTGTTATTGTTTCTACTGCTGCAACAGAAGTTTATTAACTTATACCTGTGTCTCTTAAATAAAATCAGGTTCTTTACTTTTCTTCGTTTAATTTTTTTTTTTTCATCCAAATACATTCTACTGTATACAGGATACAGTATACTTTAAGAATCTTAACTGGATTAATGAATATGAAACAAACCCTGTTTTAGAAGTGTACTAGCAGTATAGCCCGGCTTTGCCCGGGATTAAGTTAGGATTATTAAGCTAATCAAGTTCTTTATTTCAAAGCAAACTAAGTAACATCGACGACAAATTTGGGCAGAATCAGCGTCTCAACGGGAGCACATGGGTTGGGAGTTTGATTGGCAGAGGTGATCAAGTTACACATACCAGCCCTTTAAAAACACTATCTCCATCATCTAACCCCTCTTTGCCCATAGGTTGGGAACCCTTCCAGCAAAGAAAATAGAATGCCTAGAAGGGCTCCCGATTCTCTGTGTCAGAAGCGGATCACAATTAAGATCACAACTAAGTCTTAAGTATATATATATATATATATAT
>NC_068994.1:48966291-48967017 GCF_001194135.2 Octopus bimaculoides | reverse complement strand
ACACACACACACACACACACACACACACACACACACACACACACACACACACACATACACACATCCTGTCTTTTATATATACAGATTAATTTGAATTTGTCAAATTCGGTCTTGGTCAATTTTACTCGTTCTGATCAAAGATCAAAACCATTCCAGCTATGGTGGTGGTGATGATGACGACGATGATGATGGAGGGGAGAGGGGAGAATGAGGATAAGGATGATGTTGAAGATGATGATGATGATGATGATGATGATGATGATGGTGATTTTGGTGATGATGATGGTGATGATGGTGATGATGATGATGATGATGGTGATGGTGGTGGTAGTAGTTGTGGTGGTAGTAGTTGTGGTGGTGGTGGTGATTAGGATAGCGACGATGACGAAGATGAAGGTAGGTAGGTAGGTAGGCAAGCATTCGCCACTTCTGCTCGATCTCCCTGATTGTCCAACCGGTTCGTTACTTCGTCCGGCTTTTTTATTCACCTACAAGTGGTGGTGGTGGTGGTGGTGGTGGTACTACTGCTGCTACTGCTGCCGCCCCGACTGATGCTGGTGCTGGTGGTGATGACGATGATCACAATGATGACATCAGTGGTGGCAACGACAGCAAAGTGGCAGCGGCTGCGGCGGCGGCGGCGGAGGTGGTGGTGGTGGTGGTGGTGGTGTTCACGATATTAGTGAAAGTGAGGACTATTATAGAGATGAGGAAGACGACCACGAC
>NC_068994.1:48964562-48965842 GCF_001194135.2 Octopus bimaculoides | reverse complement strand
GTACGTGTGTGTGTGGGTGAATGCGTGTGTGTTTTCGTACAAGTGTGCTGCAGGTGCTTGCTGTGAAGACTTTTATACTTCACTGGAACAACATTTCGTCCGTAACAAAATTGAATTTACACATACGCACGTGCACACACACACACACACACACACACACACACACACACACACACACACACACAAGCACATATATATATATGTGCATAGATAGCGACCGCATACGCGCCAATGGACACAATACATCAACACGCTGTTCCGAACAACCAAACGTCGTCATCTTGAATAGAAACACAGATACACTCCCGCAATTATAAATTATACGCATATATTCATTCATGCATGCATATATACATACACTTACAGAGACAAATATGCACACACACCTAGATAGATAGATAGATAGATAAATAGATAGATAGATAGATACATTTCTTTTATTAGCCACACAGGGCTCAACGAAGATGGGACAAATACAATGTAGAGCTTTTCTTTTTGGGAGGGGGAAGGAAGGAAAAAAAAAAAAAAAAAAAATTTGTGGTGTCGATCAAAAGGGATCGTAGGAAGGGAAAAAGGGGCAGTTCGATCAAAAGGGATCGAAAAAAAAAGAAAAGGAAAGGCCGATCAATAGGGATCGTGTATCACACAGTAATGTTCTCGTGTAAAAGAGGGGAGGACAGTTTAGGTTTAGCCGTGGAAGGAAAAGCCCACGGAAAGATAGATAGATAGATAGATAGATAGATATCCATACATATATACATATACGCAAATTTATACACTTATGAGATAACCTAATATATATGTATACGAAGTCGGCGAGCTGGCAGAGACGTTAGCACGCCGGGCGAAATGCTTCGCGGTATTTCGTCTGTCTTTACGTTCTGAGTTCAAATTCCGTCGAGGTCGACTTTGCATTTCATCCTTTCGGGGTCGATAAATTAAGTACCATTTACGTATTGGGGTCGATCTAATCGATTGGCCCCCCTCTCCAAAAATTTCGGCCTTGTGCCTGGAGTAGAAAAGAATATATATGTATACGTACAGGCGTGGCTGTGTGGTATGAAGCTTGCTTCCCAACCACATGGTCTGCGGCTCGGTACCAACTGATTCATGACCCAATACTGGTCTGCGGCTCGGTACCAAATGATACGTGGCCCAATACTGGTCTGCGGCCCGGTATCAAATGACACATGGCCCAATACTGGTCTGCGGCCCGGTATCAAATGACACATGGCCCAATACTGGTCTGCGGCCCGGTATCAAATGACACATGGCCCAAT
>NC_068994.1:48960276-48962864 GCF_001194135.2 Octopus bimaculoides | reverse complement strand
ATATATATATATATATATATATATAGGAGTGGCTATGTGGTAAGTAGCTTGCTTATCAACCACATGGTTCCGGATTCAGTCCCACCGCGTGGCACCTTGGGCAAGTGTCTTCTACTATAGCCACGGGCCGACCAAAGCCTTGTGAGTGGATTTGGTAGATGAAACTGAAAGAAGCCCGCCGTATATATGTATGTATATATATATATGTGTGTATGTGTGTGTGTGTGTATGTTTGTGTGTCTGTGTTTGTCCCCCAACATTGATATATAAACACACACACACGCACACATAAAATACACTAATTTATACGTATATAGTTCTTTTTATTATATGCATAAACATATACATATTCACACAAATAAATATATACATACATACATGCATTTCCATATCCTTACACACACACGGACACACACAGACACACGCACACACACACACACACATACACACACACAGACATATATGAATATACATATAATCTGATGACCATATAGGAATACACGTAGAAATACAACTATCAATATTAATATAAATGTTAATGCTGTGTCTTGTACACATGGTTTCATGTATCATTGTACAATCTGCACCGAGAAAAAGAATATTACATATACAGAAGTTAGTTTGTAATGACTGGGCTAATTTGTATTACTGTAGGTCCGTCTCCGTTGTGATAAAAACAAATAATTAATAAATATTTATACACTACACAGAGTATTTTAGAAACCTAAGATAAATATAAAGTGGCTAATCTACTGTTTTTTAGAACTTTTTTCTGTGGAACTTCAAACAGATATAAACACATCAAATTATTCTCTTTGCGCATTGAAAATTAAAGATTTCACAGTTAGTTGGCCATTCATCAGAGGACAAGAACCCCTCAGCCGTCTTCCCCTACAGTGAAACATTTCCGGACAATCTTCTTATTCTTTTTTTTTTTTTTTTTTTTTTTTTTTTAAGGATTATGAAAATGCTACTTCCATTTTTGACCGCTTTGTTTTAGATTATTACAGTATGACGACGGATTGGCTGAGTCGAACAAAATGTCGACTTTACCTTTCATCCTTTCAGATTAATGAATTAATCACGAGGCAATTAGTGGGCCGATGTGGCCAACCGATTCCTTTACAGAAATTTATGGCTTTGTACTCGTATTAAAAATGATTACAGCAGTAAGACGAGAACATCCCTAATCAAATCCGTTCCACACACGATCAATGTGACCTCTATTGAAACATAGTGTATCTAGGACTATACTATCCAATTATGACCATTTAAAAGACAACAGGAGTGATTAGAAGTAAGTTTGGTGACTATTTCTAGCTGATCAATCGATTACAAAGAAACATAATTATTTCTGTTGTTGTCGTTATTATTGTTGTTGTTGCTGTTGTTGTTTAGCTCCATACCAACACTAATCAAAAACGTTCCAACCGTGACTATCTCTCATTAAAAATCATTATTACGGCTGGATTAGTTGCATTAGTAGACACGATACAGATTTAAAAGCTTGCTGTATTCAGCAACGTTAAACCCCAACACCATCACCACACACACACACACACACACACAGACACTCATTTTCAGAATACGTAATCAGCCACGACTAGGGTGCCATGGTATTGTGTCTGCTCCCATTTTCCTGGGACGAATTGTAGTTAAGTCACGTGTTCTTTTATTGCGTAGGCACACTTTTTATTAACTTTCAGGGGTGCACAGCATGAGATTTTACTTGTTTCGACAAAAACCAATGGACATTAATTATACATTACACCGCACAGCATGTGACAGACACTAGGTTTTTTTCTCTTTTTCTGTTTGTGTTTCTTTGTTTGTTTGGTTGAGTTTTTTTTTAAACAAATATTGCTCTTGTTACTGTTTGCATTCTCTGTATATATAATTAGACTGTCTGTATAGATTGTTTTCGATGAAAACCCAAGTTAGCGAAGTCACATAATCAGCGAATGAAATACTGCGATTTCAATTCCCATCAGAGTTTCACCATGCATTGATGCACTTCTTGTTCAACATGCTACAACTATTGGTTCAAAGATGAGCTGTTTCTTTTAACGCTGGCTCACAAATCGCGTTGTTGGCTCAAAGTTTGGCAATCGCTTGTTCACATCTTATTTCTTTATTACCCACAAGGGGCTAAACATAGAGGGGACAAACAAGGACAGACAAAGGGATTAAGTCGATTACATCGACCCCAGTGCGTAACTGGTACTTAATTTATCGACCCCGAAAGGATGAAATGCAAAGTCGACCACGGCGGAATTTGAACTCAGAACGTAACGGCAGACGAAATACCGCTAAGCATTTCGCCCAGCGTGCTAACGTTTCTTATTTCTTTATTGCCCACAAGGGGCTACACACGTTGGGGACAAGCAAGGAAAGACAAACGGAATAACTCGATTATATCGACCCCAGTGCGTAACTGGTACTTATTTAATCGACCCCGAAAGGATGAAAGGCAAAGTTGACCTCAGCGGAATTTGAACTCAGAACGTAATGGCAGACGAAATACCAATTTCTTTATTACCCACAAGGGGCTACACACGTTGGGGACAAGCAAGGAAAGACAAACGGAA
>NC_068994.1:48955169-48959115 GCF_001194135.2 Octopus bimaculoides | reverse complement strand
CTTGTTCGATTTTCGGCGATGAGCTCCTCCTTTCTCTCTTCCTTGATTTAGCTTCCTCAAAATCAGCTCTCTGCTCCTCTTCCTGTGACTGTTTCCTCTCCTCTATCACGCCTTCTTGCGTTTCCATTTCTTTGTTTTCCATCATTTCTGGGCACCTTCTTCTAATGTGACCTCTTTTACCACATTCGTAGCACTTTGGAGGTCTCCCCTCCAACATTATGTCCAGTTTGTCCTCGTTAGGCAGCTCTGGTGTCTCCGGTATGTCACTATAAACTTTCTGACTTGCTATAAAAAGCACATTCAATCCATACCCCCAGCAATTTATTTGTTGGGTTCTGCTTATCATAATTATCCTTACATCTTCTTCTCTTTCAGGAAAAACTGCTGCTATTACCCATTACAACTCTATTTTCGGTGGGATCCTACCCACTCTAATCCACGTTGGAAGTCTACCCAACTTATTGGGAAAGAGCATCCAATTTCCTTTGGCTAGCGTCTTATTGGCGTATTTCTTTGCTGCCTCCTCCGATACAAATGTGATCTCTACAGACGCGTATGTCTTGCCTCTTGTAAAAAACAACACATCTTCTTGGAATTCCTTCAAACACTCCTCCACCTCCCCCTTCGTTGCACTCTCTATTCTTTTATTTTTCCTTGAAAAGGATTTATATTCCACGACTCCAATTTCCATATTAATAGTTATCGCCAAGCCAACATGGCAGTCGAAAAAATAGGACGAATGCTGCCGTTGATTAGCTCTAAGAAGCCATCGCCTCTAGCTAGCTATGTGACTCACGAACCTGTGTCCATTATAACCTTCGAACAGGGGGAGGTCAGCCGCTTCCCCTTGCTGGTCTGGCATCTACAGACTAGTTTCGAGGTATTGCCTCTTATCAATGTAGAGCAGCCGAATCTAGCAGGTCGTCTGTACGAAGGATTATTTACCTAAATTCAGTGGTTTTCAAAAATCGAAATATTAATATTTCGAAGTTTCTCTGAAGGAGACTACGGCAGCGGTACTGGATATTAATAGAGAGGCGATGGCCTCTTGGAGCTAATCGACGACAGCATTCGTCCTACTTTTTCGACTGCCATGTTGGCTTGGCGATAACAAATAATATTTACTCTATAGTTATCTGTATAACTTATTGAATGAAGTATATCCTTACGTATACATGTCTATATGAGTGTAATTTTTCTTATTTAAATATTAATATTAGTACTTCCTAATAGTCTTGCGAGTATTTCCTTCTATTTGTATTAGATTCAATTATTTTACTTCAATCGAACACTGTATATATTACGTAAGAGGAGGATGTATTGAGGAAATATGTATATATAGGCATGGCAGTGGGGCCTTTCCGAAAAGTTGCCTAATACCTGGTGTGTGAAAGTTAGTAGACAAAAACACTACAAAAGCATTTCGTGTGTGTGTGTGTGTGTGTGTGTGTGTGTGTGTGTGTGTGTGTGTGTGTGTGTGTGTGTGTGTGTGTGTGTGTGTGTGTGTGTGATGGAAGAACACCTTCCGTCTTGAAAGCAAAGATGGTCGTTTTCCTTCTAGCTCTGACTTGAATCCAAGCTTTTCTGCTTGTTCCTCAACAGCTACGATGGGATTTTGTTTTGCATGATGTTCTCGTCGAGCTCTACAGATCTTCCAGGACGAGGCTCGTCTTCTAGACTGTTGTTTCTGGCTCGGAACTTCTGGAACCACCGTTGACACTGGCTTACGCTTATTGTCTTATCCTCATATACTGCATTAATATTTTCACACTTTCCGTTGCATTGTTGCCTTTATCGAACTCATAAAGCAGAATATCCCGAATATGCTCCTTTATCACTTCCATTATAGCTTTGAAAAAATAACTGTTACAATCGAACTATACTCTTCAAAACTTGCACAAAGAATAAGTACAGGGTAAAATTACTGCCTGCTTTTATAGCAAGTTGATGCAGGGGTTCATAAGTTGTTCGGTTTTCTTTGTGCTGAGTCTGCTTTGTGAGCACAAGCATCGACCAATAGGAACTTGCACACCGTATCAGCAAAGAACCCTCTACGTGCTCACTCTACCTGCTAGAAATAACGCCTAAATTGTCCTCCAATGAAACCCTGTTGTTTTAGAAACGGATACAAAAACGTAGATCCCGGTTGCAATTATAGGCAATAAGCATGAAATATTTTCCCTTTTGAATAAAATATATAGAGTTACCTCCCTTGACAATAATTAATGACAACTGTAGTACTGAGTTAATTCCCTTGTCCTTGTTCACTAATTATTAATATTTATATTACATTATGTTAATAAGAAGCCTTATAAAACCCAGCGATTGTCAAATATTTTTAATCTCAAAACAAACGAAGCGCAATAGAATTTTACACATTCTAAAATCCCAATTGTCCTTGTGTTTGCATATTTGAAAAAATGCTTTCTCAAATATTTTTTTCCAGATGGTTTAAAAAAAAAAAAGATTAGATTGGAAAATATTATAAAGAGTAATTAGTATTAATGCCATAAGGACCACCGAGAAAAATTAACATCCTATTGCCCGAGTATTCCGGGGAAAAACTTATGAAATACGTATTCCACGAAAAAATGTCGGTTTACACAAACACACGTGTTTGGCTGCAGTTGAACAGCTGCAGCAAGTAAAAAAACGAACGATGCATATAGGCACGCACGCGCACGCGCGCTCACACATACACACACAATATTTTCATTAAGGCGGCGAGCTGGCAGAAACGTTAGCACGTCGAGCAAAATGCTTAGAGGTATTTCGTCTGCCATTACATTCTGAATTCAAATTCCACAAACGAGAATACTAAAAATGAACCTGACAGCTCTCAAAAATTAAGTATAAAAAAAAAAAAACAGGAAAAATAATCCAGAATCTTTGTCCGATACCGGATCGATCCCAAAATCTAATCAGTTCGTGCCAGTCATAAGGACAAACATTCCTGAAAGTTTCATCTGAATCCATCCAGCGGTTCTTGAAATATCTTGTCCACGGACAAACAAACAAACGTGACTGAAAAACAATACCTCTGCCTTCGCTAAGGCGAAAGTAATAACAAGAAATGACATTTCAAACGTATCAGAAAAATCAAATTACTTATTTGTAAATAGAAAGTGCGATATTCTGAAATATAAACATTAATGGAAAGTGTTGCGTTTTGAATTTTGAATTTAATCTAAGATGGTGTTGCCTCCCCTGATCTTAGAAATGCTCTGTTGGATTAATTCCCTGTTTTACTTTTTTCTATGACAATGCTCCGCAACCGGTATGCCGCGGCACATTGGTGTGCCACAAGACGACGCTAGGTGTGCCGCAGTGTAATCTGAATATAATTTTTTCCTTGTACTTTTAGTTATATTTTTAGCCGAGGTGTGCCGCCGAATTCTGAAAAGAATATGTGTACCATAAATGAAAAGGGGTTGCGGAGCGCTGCTCTATGGTTATGTTCTAATTATAAGTTCTCTAGTTAAGGGTTTCCGTTAGGGAGTCAACAACATCAAATATAGAAGCCCTAAATATTCTTATATTTGTGTTTTAAAAGCAATGAAACACCACAGAATTTTTAACATTTTAATCTCGTTCAAGCCCTACTGATATATTAAAAAAACCTTTCTACTTCAGGCACAAAGCCTGACATTTGGCAGTAGAGAGCATTAACTACAGCCTCGGGCCGACCAAAGCCTTGTGAGTGGATTTGGTAGACGGAAACTGAAAGAAGCCCGTCGTATATATGTGTATATGTGTGTGTGCGTGTGTGTGTGTTTGTGTGTGTGCGCGCGCGCGTTTGTCCCCCCCCCCTCCCAACATCACTAGCACTTATATTATCGGTCTCATTTGCCGAACTGCTAAGTTACGGGGACGTAAACACACCAGTATCGGTCGTCAAGCGATGTTAGTGGGACAAACACAGACACACAAACACACACACACATAT
>NC_068994.1:48943947-48954780 GCF_001194135.2 Octopus bimaculoides | reverse complement strand
TTTTTTTTTTTTTTTTTTTTTTTTTTGTAAGATGGTACGATGAGAGCAAGGAAAAAGAAATATGACAGTTAATCAGTTAATTCTATCAGTCACTACGAGAACAATCACATAAATGTTTTCTCATGAACACGCAACTGTTATTTTACTCGGCGATTTGGTTTTTAATTTACCATGAGCTGGCCGAATACAAATGAGAGCGTAAACTGTGAAAGTATTCTCAAATGTATTAAATTAAGTAAGGGACTTTTTACTTCTTTCACCGGTATCATTATTTATACAAGAACAAATCGTCAGTGACACCGCCTGTTGGTTCCTATTTTACAACTTGTCAACTAACTTTTGCCTTCAACTAATTTTCATTATATCGTATCTAGTGATTATCTCATGATAAGGTAAACATTAATGCTTATTGGATAACATACGGTGATCTACATCTTTCAAGGTCGGTGTTTTAACACCTGCATCTTTACATATTTCATAGCAAACCACATCGCATCGTCTATTGATCTTCGTCCCATTTTTACAGGATAGGAGAGATGGGTTTTTAACCACCAACCAGATCCTTATTGATTTTTCAGCTTGCCTTCAGATCTAAGTAACGTATTATTTTGGATACACACACACACATATTTTCTTCCTTATACTGGTTTAATTAACGCATTATATCTTGTTTTACACACTGTGCTGAATAGGTGCCCCCCATAAGAAACCTGTTGTTGAACAATGCCGATTTCACCAGAACCTCCGATGCCGGTAATTCATTGGCATTCTATTGCGTTTAGCTTACATAGCATTCCTTGGCCAGTGTCGTATTTTTAAAATAGAAGTAGAAGAATTTTTAGTCCTTATCAATATTCGTGCCACTTGGTCTTGAGTTAGCAACATTGTAATTGTGAGTAGGAAAAATATATCTACATGGTATTTTTTTCTAAGTGTGTAAACCGAGTCACATGTTATCGGAGACAAGAAACTAAACCGTAATATTTACACAAACATTTCGTAGCTTCTAAGAATTCCTCGGGAATTAATATGGAGGACATGAATCTCTTGGAAACTTCTAACGCAACTGGTTTTAACAATATTGATTCTGTTACTCAAACTCATTCTGCTGAGGAAACTCTATTTAATGAAGCATCGTCTGAACGAAAATCAGTAGAGAAGATGACTGCTGAATACTGTTGCGAGATTTGCAGAAAAACCTTCTCTTCGGAACATGAAGTCTCCGTTCACAAAAGAATACATAAACACAATAAAGGGAAAAAATCACACCTGTGTCAAATTTGTGGGAAATCTTTTTTTAAAAATTGGAGCCTCGTTGTCCATATACGTCATCACACTGGAGAATGTCCTTATCACTGTGAAATTTGTGGAAAGTCTTTTGTGACTATGAGTAATTTAACAACACATAAGAAAGTCCACATTGGAGAAAGGTCATATCACTGTGAAACATGTGGGAAATCTTTTCTCTATAAGAGTTTCTTGACAAGACACAGGAGAAAACACACTGGAGAAAAACCGTATCACTGCGAAATGTGTGGAAAGTCTTTTGTCGCGAGCAACAATCTAACAACACACAAAAGGATACATAGTGGAGAAAAGCCCTATCACTGTGAAATATGTGGGAAGACTTTTATCTCTAGCAATAATTTAACCAAACACAAAAAAATACACACTGGAGAAAATTCGTTTCACTGTGAAATATGTGACAAATCTTTCATTGAAAAGTCTAAGCTTGCAATCCACAAACGTAGACATACAGGAGAACAGTCCTATCACTGTGATACGTGTGGGAAGTCTTTTGTTGCCAGCTGTTACTTAAAAGCACATAAAAGGATACACTCTGGAGAGAAACCCTTTCGGTGTGAAATCTGTGAAAAGTGCTTTATCGATAATAGTAAGTTAACAAGGCACAAAAGAATCCACAGTGGAGAAAACCCATTTCACTGTGAGATATGTGGGAAATCGTTCATCGATAATTCTAAACTCGCAATCCATGTTCGTAGACAACACACAGGAGAGAAACCATATCATTGTGAAGTATGTGATAAATGTTTTGTTACCAGTAATAATTTGATAACTCATAGAAGAATTCACACGGGAGAAAATCTGCTTCATTGTGAAATATGCGGACAATCTTTTATTACGAAATGGAATTTTGTCATTCACAAACGTAAACACACGGGGGAGAAACCATATCAATGTGACATTTGTGGAAAGTCTTTTGTCACTAACAATAATTTATCGACTCACAGAAGAATACACACTGGAGAAAAATTGTCTGAGTGTGAAGTGTGCGGCAAATCTTTTGTTACTAATTCAAGTCTTGTAGTTCATATGCGGAGTCACACCGGAGAAAAGCCTTATCCCTGTCAAATATGCGGGAAAGCTTTCGTTAATAATTCAAATCTTATTATCCATATGCGAAGACACACTGGAGAAAAACCTTTCCACTGCGAGATATGTAAAAAATCTTTCATTAGTAGTTCGGATCTTGTTATTCACCTGCGTACACACACTGGAGAAAAACCATTTTGTTGCGAGATGTGTGAGAAATCATTTATTTCAAGCAGTCTCATGAAAAAACACCAACGAAAACACACAAGTGAGAAGCCTTTTAACTGTGAAATATGAAGAATCCTTCTCTTGAAAATCTCAGTTTATTGATTGTCATTATGTCAGAAATTATTCTCTTGGAATTCTCATCTTCTAATCTATAAACGGTTAGTTCACATCACTCCATAAAGAGTTTAGGGCTGGTTTCTCTTGTGTATGTATTCCTCCCTGGATGGGATGCTGGTCCATCACAGGATTACTCACTTTTACCAGCTGAGTGGATTGACACAACGTGAAATGAAGTGTTTTGCTCAAGAACACAATGTATTGCCCTGTTCAAGAATTAGAACCACAATCTTATAGTCATGAGCCCAACATCCTAACCACTAAGCCATGCACCTCCATCCACTACAGATGTGCTCACTAAAATATTTGGAGAAATATTTTCTTTCTAACTCATAAACTTGTGATTGACTAATGATTTGGTGCCATGAAAAACCATCTCACCCTTTTCATACCAACCTCCCTGTGACTGATACTGCTTCTATGATACAAACTTCCTCTTTTGACCCATTAGCAGTCAGATTACTCTTGATAATATTGCTGATAGGAACACTATTTCGTTAGGCAGCCATGATATACTACCAAGTATATCAAAGACTTTTATAAGTCAGAAATGTGTCCTACATGTGTTAGCAGTGCAATTCAGTTGCTTTTCTTAAAGTTATTTCTATAGATTGAAATTTACAGTGTTTCATATATGACTACATCTATGCAAAAAACAATGTGATTGAAGATAGAAGAATTGATAATGGGTGTATATGCCTATTTCAAGAGTTATAACACCTTCAACACTGCATCCAACCCATTAACCGTCCACGAATACATTGCTGAAACAGCCGCTATATTTTGCAGTGTAACACAATTGGATATAACAATTTTTATATATTGACCCTTTAACATTCAGATTACACTGTCAAATGTAATGCTGTTTATTTACATCGTTTTGAATTAATCATGCAGAAAAAGAACGTTTCAGCCACCAAGACATGTACCAGATGAAAAAAAAAAAACAGGAGAAAATTCAGGCTACTTTCTCAAATGTGGAAAATAATTTTCAGATTGTTCCTGTGTTTGATGGTCACTAACTGTTCTGGAGAGAGATCCATTTTCTAGGCTGAAAAAAAAATCAAAAGTGACCTTTGTTCAACAATGTTACAAGAGTGGCTGTCTGGTTTGAATATTCTCTGTATAGAGAATGATAAACTGCGACTTATTGATTTTGATAAAATCACTGATGAGCTTGTAGTCAGAAAAGCTCGAAGGAAGATGTTCTGACATTAAACAGCCTACTGTAAATGTTTAAACAGGGTAATACAAAAACAGCAATTTGCTTATTTGACTATTTTGTATGATTTCAAATTGTTATTTTCAAATAAAGTTTAAGAATAAAAATGTTGTCAATTTTCAAAGGTTAAAACATTACATAATGTTGACTGTAATGACTCTCCTGTCTGTTCTCTTTTTATCAAGTTTGACTCTTTCATCATTTGACCTGTGTAAGACAGTGTTAGGCGGGTTAGGACTTTGATTAATATATAATAGCTTCAAGTTTGTTGCAGTGTGTATGTCTGACCTGTAGCCTAGACTGTCTAAACCTGAATTTATCCATAAAACTCCCAAAACACATTATTTGAGCCCCAGTAATTCAAAAGTTTAACATGTTTTAAAGAATGATCTTTTCTACTCTAGGCACAATTCTTGGTTTAACCCTTGCTCACTTCCTTTCGTCCTTTTTTACAGCAACCACGGATCGGAGGTTTTTTTTTTTTTTTTACCCACAATTACATCAAGCAGTCAGTCAACTTCTTTCTTCCACAAGTGCTAGCTTTCATGAGCGTAGGGCTACATAAGTTGGGCTGGTATCTAACATCCGATATAACACCCAGTGCGAAACCGATTGGTAAGGTCGGCTGTAATGATTATAATTCTGTACACTTCGATTAATGTGTGTGATAATTGCCAGACCTGTGGTGCGACGTGTTCTCGAACAAAACACTTCGTGCCACGAAGCTCCAATCCACTGAGAGGTAAATTGGCAATCCTGCAACGAATAGACGTTTTGTTCAGAGGAATGTTGGCCTACCTGCTTAGCCAGCGGGTTGGCATCATTCGGGGGCTACATGTAGTGAAGTGCACTCTGATTCGTCGCGTATAAGATCCGATAGTCAGGTCCATACAGTTATGTATTAGATCTAAAGCTACGACGACCATATAACTGTCTATATACATAATATGGACGTATGTACAGCTGTAAAACTAATATATAAACAACACGATAAACCCACTGAATTCAAAACTCTACAAAATACTGAATAGCACTTCACTATATGTAACTGCGATGTTGCTAAATACGCATCGAATGGGAACCTTGTTTCCTATGGAAAATTAAAACAAGACGGTGTTGTCTCCCCTGGTGACTAGGCAGTGCGATACTGAATTAATTCCCTTGTTTTGCTTCATTATGCACGAAGTTCTAATTTATAAGATTTCTTGTTACTTTTAACATCGTGGTTAGGGCAGCAGACTCGCAGTTTCGATTCCCAGACCGGGCGTTGTAAGTGTTTATTGAGCAAAAATACCTAAAGCTCCACGAGGCTCCGGCAGGGGATGGTGGCGAACCCTGCTCTACTCTTTCACCACAACTTTCTCTCACTCTATCTTCCTGTTTCTGTTGTACCTGTAATTCAAAGGGTCAGCCTTATCACGCTGAATATCCCCAAGAAGTACGTTATGGGTACACGTGTCTGTGGAGTGCTCAGCCACTTGCACGTTAAATTCACGAGCAGGCTGTTCCGTTGATCGAATCAACTGGAACCCTCGACGGAGTGCCAACAACAACAATCATTAAGTACGGGTCGTTTCATGCAGAAATCAGCTGGTGACCATCACACACTGTGCCTAGGTATTCAAAAAATCAGATTTATCTTCGTCCTCATTTAAATTCCACTTTTACATACTTATATTTCCTCAGATGGAATTCGTCAAAGTAGATTTTCCACATTCAGAAGACCTTCCTGTCGCCAACCCTTACCTGATTCCAAGTAGGGTAATATTTCCCCAATGGGGAAGGTTGAAAATGAAGATCACCGCTTGGATGACATTGACGCTTATTTACATCAACCACATGACATCAAGACAAATGGGCTCAGCTACACACACACTTCTCTCAGTTTCCTTCTAGCAATTTCACAAGGCTTTAGTCGACCCACGTCTGCAGTAGGAGTCATTTGCCCAATGTACTATGCAGTGAGATTGAAACCGAAACCATGTGTTTTGGAAACCAACTTCTTAACCACACAACCCTGTGTGAATAAATTTAGTTATGAGATCCTAAAAACTGGCAAGAAGCAGTCATATCATTCAAAAGAGTAGAAGAATTATGTAAAGCAAGTGGATCGCAGTTGAAATCCTAGCAATCAATAGACTTAAACTCCCTCCAAAACTGCTAAAGACAACAACTAGCAGAGTTGAGTCCAATAAGACCAACTAAAGAAAATGTCTAGAAAATGAAATGAGTACAAAATAGGAATGACTGAAACATGTCCACTGCTTTAATAAACTGGCTTTTAAAATTAAGATCGATTCCCATCTGCCTCGCCTTTAATTTCAAACAAAATTTCACTTTGCTGATTTCCCTGCAGTTATCTCTCTTGAATTTTGGTTTCAAATATCGTATTTTCCAGCATACAAGCTGATGTAGTGTATACTGTAGACACTGGAACTATGTCACTATCTTTCTAAATTCTGCTGCATTGCATATGAAATTTTTGATCCTCCAGAGTCGTCTTTGTGTCTAAGTCGACCTACCTTTTCTGGTCGTAAATTTTGGTCCGAAAAATTTGACTTGAATGCTGGAAAAATCAATATCCTTGAATGGAGTTTTGTCTACCTATTGCATGGGTATTAGATAGATGAAGTTTCAATACTCGCTATATTACATGTCAGATGCTACTACATGTGTATGTGTGTGTATTACATAGATTTTTCATCGCGATACTTTCAGTCAGCCATATTGTTGTCACTGTCACTATTGGAATTAGATTTCTTCAAATGCCCAGCAGACTCCTCAGACTCAGCATAGAGAAGGATGTTCTGAAGAATATTTGCTAGAATAAGAATAGGATGGAGGAAGTGGAGAGCTATTACCTTCGTTGACATTATGTCTTTCAACTTACACAGTTGAGTGCCGCCGATCAGACATTTGAATGAGAATACTTTTCTACTAATTTCACCAACCTCTGTTATGCTTAATGAGTATTAATGATTGGTGACTTAATAACAGTCTTCAAAGTATATTATTCACTTGTGGTTTTACAAGAATAAATTCCACTTTATTTCTAGTATGTATTCATACGTGGATTGCCAGTGTAGTCTTACACCACACTGAAAAATACCCCGCATATTTCATTCACATTTACTTTATTCATGTTCTGTGCCTATTCATTTGTCAACAACAAATTCATAATTCTGATGGATTTTTCAAATATTTCAAAAGTAAATGTTTCTGAAGAACATTTGTACAAAAAAAGAAATACAATTAGTAAGTATTCAATGAAAATTATTCCTGACATATTCCACTTTTAAATTTTTACTACTTATTTTGTTTCAACATTGAAAAGTTTCCCGCCCATGCATGTTCATTCATGTCTTCTTAAAAAACGATCTGCATAAAATGATCCACGTTCCACAGTAATACGATTTTATATCACTACTATTGACAAAAGATTTCTCAGATTCCATGACAGGGTTACTTCTCCATTGTATCTTCGTTTGCGGCACATAAGATCCAAATTCCAACTCAACTCATTTGTACCACGGCACTCTTCAACACGGGCATCACACATTCCTTGGTGCATGCTCGTTTACTTCATTTCTTTCTAGCCTTCACAAGTCTTCTGCATTCAAGGCCCACATCTCACTACTCATTAATGCCAACCACTTTACAGAGTGTGCTGGGTACTTTTTACGTAGCACCAGCCTCTAGTTTAATTCCGTTCCTGATCAATTGTACAATAACTCTTTCTGTAACTTTCATAATCTGACCCAACACTTTGATACTTCCTGCAATTTCCTTCTGATGCATCTCCTTTGCCCTTGTAGCAGTTTATAATGATATTGCTATGAAATCATTGGATATGACATCCTGCATTACCTGATTGGTTTAATTTGGAGACTAGCATATATCTTACTTCCTCAGATATTTTCAGCATCTCTATGATTATCTTTGATGGACTAGCAATCACTGAAACACTCAAAACATTTACTTGCATGAGTGTGTAAACACACACACACAAGTATTATTATGTTATGAGAGGCTGTTGATTGAAAAGAATGTATGGAAAAAAGAGGGCTTATCCAAAGTAGACGACATGGAGGGACCAGCTATTCAAGTCAAGACTAGTGTGATGAAAAGGGTGTTCAAGGATATGAAGACAGCTGGACCACCAGGTATAGCTGCTGAGATGTTGAAAATATCTGGCAAGGTATATCACGTGTATAGTCAACCAGGATGTAAAGGCAAGTGCCTTACCCAATGACTGCCATAGCAGTATCATTGTCAGCTGCTTCAAGAACAAATGCTTGGATCTCCATCGGTTATGATGATGAGGGTTCCAGCTGATTCAATCAACCGAACAGCCTGTTCATAAAATTTACACGCAGAGTGGCTGAGTATTCCACAGACATGCGTAACCTTAACATAGTTCTCGGGGAGATTCAATGTGACACAGAATGTGATAAGGCTGGCTCCCTTTGAATTGCAGGTACAACTAATTTTTGCCAGCTGAGTGGACTGGGGCAACGAGAAATAGTGTCTTGCTCAAGGACACAATACGCCGGTGGGAATCAAACCCACGACGGGAGCCAAATACCTTGATCATTAAACCACGCGCCTTCACCAAGAGCAAAGATGCACTGCTGAGGCATCAAACTGAAGGATCAGGTAGCGTAAGTCACGGAGAGTTAGATCTCTCTACCTTCAATCTATCACTCCCAACCACTACCCTTACCCCCACCTCTCTCTCCAATCATGTTGCCTGTATAACAAGAGATTGCATTAGATCTACTTATGACTGATACACTTCCCCATCATTATTCACTACAGCAAGCTATCACACACACACACACAGTCTCTCTCTCTCTCTCTCTCTCTCTCTCTCTCTCTCACCCACCCGTATTGCTATCCATCATTTGCTTTCCTCTTCCATTCTCCTACCCATTACTGTCTCTCTTCCATTACCCTCTCATCCTGATTGCTCTGTTCCTTTCAACTTGGTTCATACCCTCTCCCCTTCTTATTCCCCATCAGTAACATTGAAGGAACAGAGACAACAGAGTAGTAAGGACTCTCGAGTCTTGCAGGATACAAAGGCATTGCTATTGCCGGTGCCGTAATAAAATGCAACCAGTATACTATAAGGAATAGAGGCAAATGTAGAGTTGAGAGAACCAATGAGGCTTACTGAGGATATGACAACAACTTTAGTGCTGGTGCCACGATAACATGAATCTATTACATTTTGTTAAGGGGTTGCATCCAGCCATAGAAACCAGGTCAAAAGTAAAAATATATAAGCACAACAAGAGGGAATGCTGAGATAGGTCTTTTATGATACTCTAACAGCATGACACGGCCAAGAGAGAAAGAAGGGGGAGGGAGAGAGGAGAATCAACTCTAGTACTAGACTGGCACATTATTTGCAGGACCCAGGAGGATAACTAGAAAACTGGCTTTGGTAAAATTTGAACTGAGAGTGCAGAGAACCAGAACATACTGTATTTGTCTGTGTATGAGACATACTCTTGCATAAGACATACCCTTACCTTTTTTTTTTCAAAGAGAAAACAAATCTCACGTGTCTCATTAGGCCCTCAATATCCCATCAGTAAAGACATACAGCAATTTTTTTTTATTTCATTTAAAAATAAAAGAAAGCATGTCCTTATATACATCTGCATATACAATATATTGCATGGCCTTCTCCCTGACACTAACAGCTCTGCTAATTTAATAATATAAGAGGACATATGTGTAAATACACACACACAGACACACACATATATATATATATATATATATATATATATATATATATATATATATATATCTTGTATATGTGTGTGTGTTAGTGAAGGCATGTGGTCTAATAGTTAGGTACTGCACTCACGATTGTGAGATCACGGGTTCGATTCCCAGACCCAGCGGTATGTTGTGTTCTTGAGCAAAGCACATATTCTACACTGTTCCAGTCTAGTCAGAGAGAAGACGGTTGGCCTGCAAGGTGGTGGTCATTCAAAAGCTAAAACAGTGTGAAGTGCATTGATACTGCGATGTATCAATGTATCAAAGTCTGGTTGATACTGTGATGTACGTACGTCAATGAAATTTGTGTATACATATATACATACATTTCCACTTTGTGTGTGTGTATGAGTGTGCATATATGTAAACCATGTTATATTACTGTTACATTATTAAAACATTTTTTTTTTCAGAGAGAGAGAGAGAGCGAGAGAGAGGAGAGAAAGAGCAGTAGAATTTTCAATCCTTTAGCAATTCATATTACTCAGTCAAATGTAATGCTTATTCATTCACATTGTTCTGAATTAATCCAGCATTAATCTTCAAGTTCGAGACTCTAAATAGGTGATTATTTTTAGAATGACATTGTATAGAAGCTGCCAGATGCTGATCTAGCTGGTTTCAACACAAAACAAGTATTATATTTAGGCCGGATGTGACCAATTTAAATACTAAAGGTTTAAGACAGAGAGAAAGACATTCCATAATACATATATATAGATATAGTCATATTAGATTTTGCTGTGCAAAGTACACCATAGATGTGTTTGTATGTGTGTGTGTGTGTATGTGGAGGTGCAATGGCCCAGTGGTTAGGGCAGCGGACTCGCGGTCATAGGATCGCGGTTTCGATTCCCAGACCAGGTGTTGTGAGTGTTTATTGAGTGAAAATACCTAAAGCTCCACGAGGCTCCGGCAGGGGATGGTGGTGAACCCTGCTGTACTCTTTCACCACATTGAAAAAGAGTATTATAGTATTATTCCATAATGTGTTAACCTTGTTTACTATAATACTCTTTTTCAATATTTTTAGAGTGTAATTCTTAATAATTATATTAATACCGTTAATGTAGGGATTAGTTTACAGATTTTGTCTCTTTATATATATATTTTTATTTCTCATGTTTATGTTTATT
>NC_068994.1:48942764-48943299 GCF_001194135.2 Octopus bimaculoides | reverse complement strand
TTTTTTTTTTTTTTTTTTGAGCAACAGTGGACCTAAAACGTAGGTAGTTTCCAAATTTCTGAATCCAAAATGATTTTTTTTTTTTAACCCAGTATTTACATATCATTTATAACTTCATCATCTGCTTTAGAGATCCACAGCAAAAATAAAAAGAAAATTATGTCTGAATGTACATATATACTTCAGCTACACACATGTACATATATACTTCAGCTACACACATGTACATATATAAGCATACACACAAACACATCTATGCATGTATGTATTTGCGTACATAAGCTCAGCAATCATAACACAAAAGTTGAACATCAAAACTTGTCAATAAGTGTAGGCATGTATTTAACGAAAACATACATTACTTCTTAATATATATATATATATATATATATATACATACATATATATATATATACATATATATATATATATATGATCTATTTCTTTTTTTTTAAATATATTTTAAAACTGAGTTTAAAAAATAAAAGAAAAAAATGAAAATGTTTCCTTCATTTTAGAAATGTCCTTCCCACCC
>NC_068994.1:48932636-48942634 GCF_001194135.2 Octopus bimaculoides | reverse complement strand
TTTAACCTTTTTTCTCTTTCCTTTTTTTATTTTTTTTTTGTTTTTAACCTCACATATCATAATCATCGGTTTGCAATGCAGTAAAGTTCAGCAGTTCTGGTTCATTTTTTAAAGTTACAACATTTTCTGATAAACTACTGCTACTGCTATTGTTGTTAGTGGTGGTGGTAGTAGTGGTGGTAGTGGTGGTTGAATTGTTTTTGCTGGTGGCTGTAGTGTTGTTGTTGTTGGTGTTGGTGTTTCTGTTGGTAGTTGTGTTGTGGCTTTTGTTGATGGTTGTGTGGTTGCTTTTGTTGTTCCTGTTCTTTTTATGGGTTGTGGTTGCCGTGGGATTGAGAGTTTGTTGTGGCGTGGAGAAGGCAGATGAACCACTAACGCCAGGGAGGATCACAGCTTTGGCTGAGCCTGGCACTGGCGACACAGACATAGCTGCACCTTCGCATGGCTGATGCGAAAGCTTCATGGTTTTCTTGGAGGGACTCAACCCCATACTACAGCTCATCGCTCGGCCAGAAGCAGCACCAACAGGGCTTTTGACAACCGCGCCACCATAGTGTCTGCTACTTTGCTCACTACTGATGGTGCCGGCTGAATTCCTGCTGTGTGCCGCAGAGCTAAGAGCAGTTTTGAATTCATAGTTTTCAATTGGATAGAACTGTTTCTGTTTGCGTTTACGGGAACTCACCCGAGAGGTTGAAGAATTTGCACTAGTTCCACCTTGCTTGAGGTTGGATGGCTGGCTTTCCAAGAGCAACATGTTAGCCGATGTACAAAATCTAATGCCATTGCCAGATTTCGAAGGAGACTGCTGCCTGCTCTGCAGTTGATGTTGCTTCTTCAAGAAGTGTTTCCACAACTTCTGTTGACTCTCAGAAGTATTGCTGTTGAGTTTCAAACGCCACACGCACGGGGTTGACGATAGCTCCCGTACTGTATCTGGTGTTGGAAGTGAAGGTGGTAAAGATGTTGGTGGTGTTGACAATGATGACGATGATGACAAGAATGGCGATGACAACTGCTGCTGCTGCTGTTGCTGTTGTTGTTGTTGCTGGTGTTGGTGTTGTTGTTGTTGTTGTTGCGATAACGGTGAAGCTGACAAAGGTAAGTCACTATGGCAACTGACACCGGAGTTTGAATGCTGATGATGCTGCATAAAGTGTACGATAGAAAACAGTTCTGTACAAGTTGTGCACTTGATGCACTTGGAGTCTCTATCTATGTACAAGTTTGTCAGAAGCTCTCCTGCCTGCACACCTATGCACCTGTCTGCTACTACATCCTCACGGAGAACATGAATAACGTCAAAAATGCTTTGCATTTTGTTGACTCTTAAACGTTTTTTATGACTGGGAGGCTTACTACTACTGTTTGTTGTTACTGTTGGTGTTGTGGTTGTTGTGGTTGATGATACTGGCATTGTTGTTGTTGTTGTTGTTGTTGTTGTTAGTGTTTTTGTTGCTGTGATGGACTTGGAAGGGTTAATAGCTGCGTTGCTTCTGCTGCTACTGTTATAATTATTATTGTTGTTATTATTATTATTAGTGATGTTTCTGTTTCTGCTAATATTCTTGTTAATGTGACTATTGTTGTTATTAATATTACCATTAATAATATTATTAATGTTAGTGTTGTTATAGTTGCTGTCATAGTTGGTGGTGTTGATGGTGGAATTAATAAATCTGAAATCATTTGTGCTGCCCGGTAGACTGTGGTTTGGGGTTTGCAGTTTTAGCTTCACCTTCAGGCGGCTACTATTGTTCTTCTTAATTCGCCGACCAATGCCTCGATTTGGCTTTGCCCACTTGGAGATTTTCGCTGGCAACTTGCCGACACAGTGACTACCAGCTGCCTCTTTCTCATCGCCATTCTTCTGCCGCTTACCATTCAGACCATTCTTTTGGCTGTAGCAACGTCGCCCTGCTCCTCCTCCGCCACCTCCGCTGACCAATTTGCAGTCGTTTGGTGGCTTTTTGGTCTTGTTGACTTTGATGTTGCCACCACCATTGCTGCTGCTGTTAATTGCATCAGGATATGGCCTTAATGAGCTATTGCACCCGCTCGTTAGCAAGCTGCTCATTTGTTGCTGTTCCTGTAGCAACATCAGTGAGGGGCTCAATTGTCCCTTATTACCGTTCTTCTGCTGACGAGAGCCAGCAAATGATTTTTCACTCTTCAATCGGTTCGCGCCCACAGCCAGCCCTTGCTTCCGGGTGCATGAAGCCTCCTCTCCTGCAAGGGCCACGGCACTGTGCATTTTGTTGGAGGAGAGGACACTGTTAGATGACGGGGATGGCGGGGGTGACAGTGAAGATGAGAGAGGTGGGAAAAGAGCAGACAGGGTGGATGACGATGAAGATGAGGAGGAGGAGGAGGAGGAAGGGGAGGATGCAGAAGAGGATCTCAAGGAATGGGTCGGCATGGTGCCAGCCAATGGGGAAATGTCTACTGAGCCAGAAGAGGTGGGTGCAACTGAAGATGATGACGAGTGTGACGGCAACAATGAAGCAGACGATGATCCACCTTCACCGCGGATCAAGTCTAGAAAATTTATCTTCTTGTGACGCAAGCGTGACCTGGTGCTTGTCAAGGGAGGCGACGAGGAAGTGACACGAGCTTTCGATGCCGCTGACGTTGTCGAAGTTACTGCCTCTGACACTGTGGTGCTATCAAATCTAGATGGGCTGGCCGACTGCTTCTCAACAGGCTGGTCATCTGATTTCTCACTTAATGTCCTGCAAAAGACAAAGACAGACATGTATACATATATAT
This sequence comes from Octopus bimaculoides, assembly GCF_001194135.2. Lineage (NCBI taxonomy): Eukaryota > Metazoa > Mollusca > Cephalopoda > Octopoda > Octopodidae > Octopus > Octopus bimaculoides. The sequence continues at coordinate 48,939,865 of NC_068994.1, read as the reverse complement.
ATTTACACACACACACACACACATTCATACACAGATATGTAAATAGAAATAAGTAGATAGAAAGGGAAACTACATTTGAAATATAAAGAAGAACATCAGTAGGATAGTAATCCTATAAATAGCTTCACTATAATGTACATGTATCACACACACACACGTGTGTGTGTGTGTGTGTGTGTGTGTGGACAGAGAGAGAGAGAGAGAGAGAGTAGACTATTAACCCTTTAGCATTTAAGCCAGCCATATCCAGCCAAAATAATCTACCTGTTTTATCTTCAAACTGGTCAGATCTAACCTCTCACACTCACCCTACAACATTCTTCTAATCATAAGCAATCATGTCATTGAAATCTCGAAACTACAAGATAACACACGATTAATTCAAAACAGTGTGAATAAATAAGCATTACATTTGGCAGAGTAATCTGAATGCTAAAGGGTTAATTAACCTTTACATGTTGTGTACATAAGAATACATATCTATGTGAATACATATACAGACACCTCCAAGTCCACACACACACACACACACACACACACACACATACACTACTGCAGCAGCAGCAGTGACATGGTTTCAACTGATAGTACAAGTATCAGGCTTAACTTAAAAATAAAGTACTGGGGTTGATTCTTTCAACTAAGAGCTCTTCAGGGCAGTGCTCCAACATGGCTGCAGTCTAATGACTGAAACAAGTAACGGGTAAAAGAGACATGCACACACACAACACACAGACCACACACAAAAGCCATGCCTTTATCTGAAAAGATTTCTAAAAGTATTAAGTTACACATATTTTGATTTTCTTTATTGCTAACCACTCCTACCTCTTCTGATACAAACAACACATTTACAGAACTGTAGAATACATTACCTATATATATATATATATATATATATATATATATATATATATATATATATATATATATATATATATATATATATATATATATACACATCATACCTTTCTCGATTTAGCTGGTTTTCCAAAGACAGATTTTTCTTATGCAAAGATTGCCTCTTCGATCCAATGGTTTTGGCTTGTTTCTTCATTCTTCCATCCAAAGAACCATTTGTTTTCAGAATACGTTTCTCTGGACTTCCGTGCTCGTCTTCACTACCTTCACCTTTCGGTGCCCGGGGTGGTGGGTTCACATAGTAGCCAATTAAAGATTTGGCATCGTCCTTTGAAATGACCAATGTACTCTTAGAATTGTATGCACGTCCATACTGCACTAAAAAGTAACGTTGAAATTCTGTGCAGTTCTGTACAGGAAGGCCAAGAAGCTGACAACGTTTTTTAAGGATTCCTGTATCTTTTGCAGGAAGAATTTGTTTATGGATGTCAACAAGACGTATGTATGGATGGTGGTCCATCATAATGGCAGGCAAATCATTCCAAAACATGGTAACAGTTACAATCCAAGGCGGGTTACAGTCAGGAACTGTAGACATATCTTCGACAGCAGGCTCAAGAAATAAGTCTGGTTTGTCCAATTTTAATGGCAAATCACCACTTAACAAGTCAAATTTCTCCAAAGATGGTATTTGCAAATCAGTCAGGTTTGCACTAGGGTTGCTGGAGCATAAATTGTTCAAATCAGATTGATTTAGATCACTTTCTTGAGAACAAGCAAGAGTTGGTGCCTTAAATTTGTCCCTTTCATTACTTATCATATTATGCATATCATTTATAGGCATATTTTCAAAATCTAGTAAATTATTATCTGGAGGCAAACCATGAGCATGGACTTGTGCTGACTCATTGATGGCTTCCTCAGAGCTCATACAATCAGAGCTTACGAATGGCTCTTTACTCTCATCGACAGCCGTCAAGCAGGGGTTAATTTGGTCCTCTTGAAGCATAGACACAGAAGAGTTCATCTGTTTCTGCATGCCATCAAAGCTGTCGGCAGTCTTTCGGATTTCATCCAAACTTCGAAAGCCGTTTGCATTCTCTACTATTTTAAATGCACTGTAAAGAATATCCATGTCTTCTGGCGTAAAACAGACTTCCGAGTTTGTCGACATGCTTTCGGAGACGAATCCGTTATCGAGTCCAGAAAGAGTATATTCCATGTCAGGGTCCATACTGGGATTATCCATGTTCATAACTGAGCGGATCAGTTTACTGTCAATCTCCATGTCGTTACTTCCATCACAAAGGTTCTTGGAGGCAGTTGATGCATCTAACATTGGACTGCATTTATTTTGCCGACGCTTCAGAGCCTCAATGTCTGCATCAGTCAAGTGAGGAATAACAATGTCAGAGTAGTGCTTTGATTGAAGGTTTTTATCTGGCAAGATCTCATGGCTGAATCGCCTTCTACTGCGAGCAGTTTTATTAAGAAAATATACATAATCATTTTGAAAGCTCCCAGTTATTTTTAGTTTACTCTCGTTGGTACGAGAGGTCTCGTCGCTGGTTTCCGCACTTTCTTGGTCAGGCTCCTCAATTTTAAGAGGTAAATTAGAAACAGACACATCTTCAGATATGTCGACTGACTTGCTGGTACTGTTGCGAGGTTTACGCCAGGTCTTTGCTTCTGTGGTAACAGGGGTGTTTGTAGGAGAACTAGAACAATCGTTCGAGACAACTGTTGTCTTTGTTGAAGAAAGATTAGATACCTTTGAGGAAGTTGATGATGGCAGTAGTTTAGAGCTAAAGAGTTCTTTTGCAAGTTCAGATTTGGTTGGAGAAATTGCGGTTCGTATACAGTAGTCATGGTCATGAAGAATATGAGCGTAGTTAACAGTACCTGCTGATTCTTCCTGAAACTTGAACCCATTCATGCCATCACTGCTCAGTGCTTTAACAGTGTCATCAACATCCATGGAATTCTCATAAAGTAGACCTGTATTTTTCTGATCATCATTTGCAGATAATCTGTCAGATAAATCTTTCTTGTGGCAAAACGTGAATGTCTCCCGCTTCTGATCCGACATAGAGATGCTCCCAACAGTCAACGGCGTGTCAGAATCGATGTTTTCCTCCCACTCTTTGTTGGATATTGATCCATAGGTGCCAATTCGAAAGCTTCCGATTTTGGGAGAGCTCTGTGTGTTCATTCTGTTGTTGACATTCTTTAAAGGAGTGATTTTGGGCGATCGAGAATTTGGTGACAACTCAGAGAGCTGCACTGGACTAGATAAGCCATTGACTTTCCTTTCATCAGCAAACTTTGATTCAAAAGGGTAATAGCTATTAAAATTTAAATGGGGTTTCTCTTCAAGTACAAAGGAGGAAAAGTCAGTAACAAAATCGTCCCCATCTGGCGTAACGATGTCAACAACATTATTATTACTGTTGTTGTTGTTATTGAAACTACCACTACAACTACTATTATTAATATTATTATTATCATTATTATTAATTAGGTTATTTGGAATAGTCTTACATAACATATTTGTTGCATTTGTTGCCATTTTAAAATTACTGCTGTTATTGCAAATATTAAAACCAATGTTATCTAAAGAAACACACCCTTTGAATAAGTTTCTCGGCATTTTCCTGTCTTTCTCAGCAATCTGCTTCCGGATAGATTGGGAAGCAGGTGAGAAAAACGAAGTCTTCGTCTCAACACTTTTGGGGTTGTTGTTTTTAAGAAATGCATTTTGAGTTAAGAAAGTTAAATGTTCCTGCTTATCAGGAATGTCATCCAACGAACTCGAGTCAGATACTTCATCATCACACGGATGCGCGTCTCGCAAGAGCGATTCTGGTTCTTGTGTCTTTGACACTGACCAACAATAAGAGTGATCATCAGCAATGGCAGTGGTACACCTCAGCAAATCACTGACAAGACCAGAAGTTGGTGACGTTTTCTTACAGTCAAGAGCATCTATGTTTTTCTTCCTCGGCAAGGAGAAAGAACATTTATACACATTGTCATCATCTTCAGCATCATCATCATCGTCAATGTAGGACTTGCACATGTGGTCAACACTTGAGTGCAAAAGCACATCTCGAGCAAAATTGCTGCCATCTTTGATGCAGAAGTCCTGACAGAGTTTCATGCCACACTCCATATCATAAGTACTCTTCAAGGCTGGGTCTTTTATCCTTTTGTAATGGCTGTCTAGAACTTTTGAAATATTGTCTTTAGTGTATACCGATGACGATATTCCAGTATAACTGGCACTGTTGCCAATGCTGTCTTCTGTGCTTTCGTCATGCTCACTATTATCGAACCCAGTTTGAGTTGAGGCAACAAACGACTCTGGAGAATCTATATCCGGTTTTGAAGAAGGCTCACTGCTTGCACAGTCACCATAAGAGTTTTCATCGCTACTGCAGTCAGAAGAAGCTGCTTCTGTTGTTGGCATTACTTGACACTGAATTGGAGTAGATGGTGGCATTACCATTGCCGATTGAACTGAAGGTTCTGCGTTGCCTCTGTTGAGGAACAGAGAATCATCTTGTGACGTCAAAATGGAGTTGGTTTGTTTTGTCGAGGTATTCTGTAGTGGTACGCTGACAGTTTGTGAAGAAGAGGCTGTAGATGATGGAGGAAGTAGAGAAAACAAGGCTGGAGATGACAGAGAAGGGGTTGAGGAAGAGGAGGATGAGGATGATGAAGAGGAGGAGGATGATGAAGAGGAGGAGGATGACGTTGACAGTGACGTTGGAAAAATACAGGTGCTATTTGTGACAGGAACAATTGTACCGTCTGTGTGAAGTGGACTGAGGAAAGTGTCCAATGCATGGTTGCTGAAAGTGGCTGGTGTGGTAGTTTTTAACAATGGTGCAGATAGTGGTAGTGGTGGTGGTGGTGGAGGTGGTAATGGCTGTGAACACTGTAGTAATGGTGGTGATATGATTTGAGAAGTGTTGATATTGGTGTTATTGGTGGCAGTGGTGAAGGTGCAAGTGCTGCTGACATTGGTGGTGGAGGTGTTGGTGTTGGTGGCTGCAGCCAGTCTCGTTACACCGTATGTGTTACTGCTGGGGATGCTGTCTCTGTTGTTAGTGTCCGTGTCACATTTTTGGTGCATCATCATCAGCAATTGTGACTGCTGTTGCTGCTGCTGCGTCACAATTGCATCATTTGAAACAGGCACCAACACAACATTATTTTGTCTGTCCTCTTGTTGTGGTAGTTGCTGAAGTTGTTCTGGTGAAGGTGTTTGATGCAGCCGTGGTTGTTGTTGTTGTTGTTGTTGTAATGATAGGGATGCCAATGGGTCCTGTGGTTGTAGTGACGACTGTGTTTGCTGTTTCAGTGGTGTTGTTGCTGTTGGCAGCTTTTGTTGTAGTGGTGGCTGTAGTGATAGTTTTTGCTGTTGTAGTGGTAGTGGTGACAATTGATTTTGTCTTAGCGGTAGTGGTGATGACAGTTGATTTTGCTGTAGAGGAAGTGGTGGCGATAGTTGTTTCTGTTGTTGTGGTGTTGGTGGTAGTGGTAGTGGTGGTGGTTGTGACTGTTGTGCTTCAGAGCCAACCTCATTGCCTAAACAGCTATTTGAACCAGTGTCAATGCAACTAGAAAGTGAACACAGAGTTGTTGTGTTAGTAGCAAGGACGTTAGAGTCAATGTTAGTGGTAGGGGCGATGGCAGTAGTGGTACAAGTGGTGAATTTAATGATTTCGGTTGCAATGTTGACTATAAGGCCAGTGGTAGGATTCAAACCAATGGCTGTTGGAGTTTTATCAATGTTCCGGTTACTATGAACGTTACTGTGGTGGTTGTGGTTTCCAATATTGCTGCTGCTGTTACCACCATTGGCATCACCGATGCTGCTTATACCTGCAAGGCTTGTGACAGAGTCTACAGCATTTCGAGGTGAAGTAGCATGGGGTAGGACAACAACAGAAAAATCAGGGGTGGTTGCAGCATTAGAGATGGCCTCGGGGGCAGCGGCGGCAAGGGAATTTCCTGGACCGTTATTACCTGTTGGGGCACTGTAGCTCCTTGTACTCTCTTCAGACACTGTGTCGCCCAAAGCAGAGAAGTCAGGTGTCACTACTACTATTCCGGTGTCTCTGTTCGTGCTACCACTACCAGCACTACTTCCAGTGCTGCTGCTTACTTTGCACATCATTCGCTTCACACCACTGGTTCCACTGGATACAACAGTCGTCCCAGCAGCACTGCGCTTCCTGCTCATTCCACCTTCGACTGACGCTACAGCCGAATGCACATCTCCTGCAGCCTGAGTCTTAAGGGCAGTTGTACTAACGTTAGTATTAGTCTTGCTGCTGTTGATAGTCGCAATACTGTTGGAAGTGGTGTTGTTGTTGTTGGTAGTACTATTGTTGTTGATAGCACAAATAATCTTCTGATGTGGTTGCGCAATTGATGAAAATGATGATGATGAAGATGATGGTGATGGTGATGACACTGTTGTTGTTACTGATGTTGCTGTTGCAGTTACTGCTAGTGTCGAAACTGTTATTGCTGAAACTGAACCTGTTGTTACTGCAGACACTTTTGACGTTTCTGTTGCAGTTATTTTTGCAGCTGTTGATGACAATGTTGATGACGAGGAGGAGGATGATGATGACGACGACGATGACGACGGCGACGACAAAGCTGATGATGCTGGTGTTGTTGTTGTTGTTGTTGCTTCTACTGCTCTTGTTGATAGTGGTGGTGGTGGTGATGGTGGTGACAGAGACGTTGCTGTTGTTGTCGTCGTCGTATGCAAGACATTTCTTTGTCTTCTATCATCTTGCTGCTGGCAAGAAAATATTGCTGCTTCTGCTGCTGCTGCTGAAGATATCATACACAGTGACGGATGAAGCTCTTCTTCACTTGTTGCTCTACTGCTTCTGTTGACTGCTGCAGCTGCTATGGCAGTTGTTCTTGTTGTCGCTACAAGATGCTTGGCTGTGGGTGGCATTTGCTTTTCTTGCAGTTGTTCTGTGTGAAGTTGCAGTTTTTGTTGTTGTTGTTGTGGTGGTGGTGGTAGTAGTGGTTGTAACGACTGTTGTTGTTTCTGCTGCTGTTGCTGCGATGTCTTACTCTTACTGCCATCACACTTGCTGTCGATGACGTGTAACGGTGTGACGACAGGTCTTTGCTGACCTTCAAATAAAGACTCCCTACTGTTGCTGCTGCTGCTGCTGTTGTTGTTGTTGTTGTTGTGTTGTGTATTCTTGCTGAGAAGGGATGGACCCAACTTAGTACTGTGGCTGTTGTTGTTGTTGTTTTCTGTACTAAATTTATTATCTACAAATGTTGTACTGGCATGATCAAAGCATGCAGCAGAGTCTGTGTTGTTG
>NC_068994.1:48928448-48932218 GCF_001194135.2 Octopus bimaculoides | reverse complement strand
AGGTCTTTGCTGACCTTCAAATAAAGACTCCCTACTGTTGCTGCTGCTGCTGCTTGACTTCGTCACGACCTGGTGACACTCTGCAACAGCTGCTGGGAGCGGTGCTGCCTGCAGTGGAGATGGTAAAGACGAAGGCTGCAGTGGCTGTAGAGATGCTGGAGTTGGAGGTGAACCTGGGGTGGAAGTCGGCAGAATGGTGTCTGCTACCCTTTTCTTTTTTTCCAAAAGTTCCGCCGGTTTCTTGCTGCTTCCACTGGCACTGCTTTTGCTGTCACCAGACTGTTGCACCAAGAATGCAAGCTGCTTTTTGTAAATGTCAACAAAGCTGCTGCACTTACTTTTATTACAGTTGCTGTTTGTGCTGGTGTTGGCAGTGCTACAAGTATTATTGTTGTTGCTGTTGTTGTTATTGGTGGTGGTGGTGGTAGTGATTATGGCACAAGAGTTTGGTGACCGAACCACTCCGTTCCTTGCCTGTCGGGGCGGTGGCAGTGGTTTCACACCAAGCGTTGCCAGCAACGGGTTGACCGGTTCAGCTTTTGTTAGGGCCGTAACTGCCGATGGCTCAATGAACCGATATCTACCACTGCCACCACTACCACCGAAACCAGCGCCACCACAGTCACTGGCACTACTACTGCTGCTGCTGCCACTATTATTATTGCCACTGGTGATACTACCACTGCTACAAGCACTACTAGTACTGCTGTTTTTGATGATGCTGCTGCTGTCGTTGATAATGTAAGCAGAGATGGTAGTTGGAGTACTAGGAATAGTGGTGGCGCTAGTGGAGGTAAGAAAAGTGCTTCTTATGTTGTTGTTGCTGTTGTTGTTGATAGCAGTGTTAGCAAGACTATTATTATTGTTGTTATTATTATTATTATTATTATTATTGGTATCTAGATTTGGTGAGGTGGTAGTAATGGTAGTGATGGCAGTAGCAATAGTGGTGGTGGTAGTAGTGGTGGTGGTAGTAGTAGTAGTTGCATCAGTGGTCACAGACACTTTGCATTTGGTGTCACCGGTTCTGTCGCTAACAGCTTGACTCATCTGTTCACACTTGTGCTTCTGGGTGCTGCTGCTGCTGTTGCTGCTGCCGCCGCTGCTGCTGTTCCTGTTGATGTTGGTAGTGATGCTGTTGTTTTTGTTGCTGTAATTGTTGTCATCACCTCTGAAACAACTGTTCTTGCTGTTGGTGTCAGTGGCGGCGGCAGTCCCGGTGTTGGTGATTCTGACAGGGGGAGTAGTAGTAGTAGTAGTAGTAGTAAGAGGAGAACTGCTGTTACTTCTGTTGTGGCCTTTAATAGCAGTTGTGATATTTTTGTTGTTGTTGATGATGATGCTGTTAGTGTTGTTAATGATGCTGTTATTGTGGGTGGCTGCAATGGTGGTGGTGGTGGTGGTGGTGGTGGTGGCAGTAGTAGCGTTGATGTAGTGGTTGCCAAGACTCCAGCCAAGTAGTTTCTAGTTTACTGAGACATTTCCAAACTGCAGCATTTGACGGGAAATGAAGTACAGAGAAGCTGGGAGAAATTACCAACATTCTGTGCAGAGTATGTCCATTCAACACTGGTAAGCTGAGATGTCAGCAGTAACCTGCAAAGAGAAGAAAAATAATATTAATAAACAAATAATAGTAAAAAATCATAAACAACAACAATAATAATAATAATCTCTGTGAGGGTGTAAAAATCCACCTGGAAGAGTTTTCTGCCAGTAAAGACTGGAAATTCTTTGAGCCGAGAATAATGAATTTGCCTACAAGATAGGACAAGATACTGGAACAAAATAGTAATTATATCATTGATTGAAAAAATTGCTGTTTCAAACTTGTGTTGCATTTTCACTTAAAAAAGCAGACTTCTTTTTGACCAACCCAATAATTTATTTAAACTGAATGCTTATCTTAGGAAACAAGTTTCATGCTGTTGCAATCTTTAGGTGAGAACTGTCTCAATTTAGTGAGGCTATTCATTTATATCTGTGTGTGGTCTCTTACTTGAACCAGTTGATTACATTGTTTCTTGGATCTGTTGCAAAATAAACTTGTAAAGTACCAAGTTAAGACAGGATATGTGCTTGAAGTTGGGCAGCTCTACAGCCAAACTCATGCAAGTTTTAAAATGGATGCCACTGAAAAAATTGTACCAATGTAAATTCAATAAAGTTGTAGAGAAGATAGTGCTATAATTCTGTGTGACACTGCATTGTACAATCAATGAGACGACCCTGGCTAACTCACTTCATATAGTTAAGGACTATATATAAACAAACATACCTGATAGCTGACACTCTTTTTCTTTCTCTCTCTCTCTCTCCCTCCCTCCCTCTTACACACACACACACACACACACAGCACATGTTAGGGATAGTGAAATGACAAAAGATTAAAAAAATACTGTCAGAGTGACAAACAGATCAGCGAGCCCAAATGAGCAACCAAGTTAACTAACTCACTGATTTAGTTAAAGGAGAAGCAATTTACTGGTTTCCTGACAACATGATTAAACTACCACTCAATTGAAATAACAAAGCACTTAATTTTCATGTCAGCCTTTTCTCTATCAAAACCTCTACTCTCCCCCTTTTATAGCTAGCTTACCTCTTCACATCATTTTTTTTTTTTCCTGTTTCTCTTACAACCAATCTCTCATTTTCTTCTCGTTCCTGTCTTCATTTCTGCCTCTATCGCTCTTCACAATCTCTTGTTTTCTCTCCCCCTCTCTCCAACCTCTCACCGTCTTTTTTATGCTTCCATTCACCCACTTCTTACCTTTTCAGTCTCAATACTTTTATTTGACAACAGATCTTCTCCCACCCATCTTCCTGACCGACTCACATTATCTCTTTCTCCCATTTTGCATCTGTCTCCCTATTTCCCTTTTATCTGTCTGTCTGTCTGTCTATCTGCCTAGTTAAAGAAAACAACAACTGAAAGGAGATTAACAAAGCAAGGAGGAGGAAAATATCAATGGTTGTGGAAGTGATTTCCGTTTATTTTTTAAGCTTTTAGCAGTAATCACTGGAGAAGAAAGAGAAGAGGGAAGTCTGAATTGAGATGGGGATAGACTTAAAAAGTGGGTGTGGGGACTCACAGAAATGAGAAATAGAAAAATAATTTGATGGGGGGTGGGGTGGAGGAGGGGTATGAAATGATCTCATGTAACCTCCCCCTCTCTCACTGTTGACTCTTTCTTTTTATCACTTTCAACTCAAAACTGTTCCCTAAGCAGGCTTACCCTATAATTATTTACAACTAAAAGGGGTTTACTTCCCCCTTCGTCTTTTCCTCTCCCATCCCTTGATCCACCATCCGAGTACACAAGCTAACAAGGGAACTGTGATACAGCTGCTAGAAATACCAACCAAATCCCCTTCAAATTATACCCTAATATCATCAACAACAACAAAAAACCCCAGTACATTGGATAATCCAGTTTTAGATATATGCCATTAATAACAAGATGGATTGTCGTGATTGGGATGCATTTGATTATACATCAGCAATATACAAGTCACTTTCTCCCCACCCACCCCAACACACACACCTTTTGTTGTGCACAAAATGAAACAGAAATACCTACTACCATGTTCAATACAACTAACTCCTTCCATAACATTACCAGTAATGTGTGAGTGAGTGTGAGAGAGAGAGAGAGAGAGAGAGAGGATATACAAAATACTGCTAAGCATTTTGCCAAGCATGCTAATGATTCTGTTCACTCACCTTATATATATATATATATATATATATATATATATATATATAT
>NC_068994.1:48921624-48928341 GCF_001194135.2 Octopus bimaculoides | reverse complement strand
TCATAGCTCTAGCATTACTCCTTCATAATTAGCATATGAACTTTTCAGCCCATCCTCGTATGTGTGTGTGTGTGTGTGTGTGTGTGTATATATATATATGTATATATATGCATAAGGCGAGTGAGCAGAATCATTAGAATTCTGGGCAAAATGCTCACCAGTATTTCATCCATCTTTACATTCTGAATTCAAATTCCACTGAGGTCAACTTTGCCTTTCATTGTTTCAGGGATAATAAAATTAAGTACCAATTAAGCACTGGGGTTGAATGTAATCAACTTAAAACTACTCCTGGGTAAGAGTCAAAAAGCTGCTCCCCCTCTGCCAAGCTATGTTGAGCCAGTGTGAGAGATTAGGCTCGCCAAACCAGTGTGATCTCAAGCTCAAATTCAAGACCTCCTTATCAGACCATGGTTGGTGGAAAGAACATACTGAAGTCTTAGTCCTGCACTGGGCTGAATATAGGAAATCTAATCCGATCCAATCCAATCCACACACACACACACACACACACACACACACAATGTAGAGCTAAATCATATAATTTCAAAAGACCATGTTACCAACTCAAAGCACAAATGTTTCTGTCAATTTCAAACCATTACTAGACAGTGGAAATTTCAGTCGTAAAGTCAGGACATTGTCGAGTCAGAATTGCACTTCTTGGCTTTTCATTCCATAACTCAGCATGAGGTTATGGCCTTATCGAAAGCCATCCTGTGAAAGTTTGAAACTGGCAGCAGTTATATCTCTGCAGCCTTTCATATGGTTTTTTTTTAAAATGAGGTTAATGGATGGGTGAATGGGAAAAAAACTGAAATTACTTCCCTTCGCTGCTCAGTTTTATGACTATGACTAAGTCGTTCGTCTAACTAATTTCTGAAGTGAGTGCAAACAATATTTATAACGCAGATGATATGTGTAGATAATTACTGAAATGGGAAGGGGAAGGGGGGCTTAAAATGGGGTGAATAAATAATAGCACAAAAATTTCACACACAAACACATACATATATATACATACATACATACATACATATATATACATACATACATACATACATACATACATACATATATATATATATATATATAAACATCAATAGCAGAAAAGATCAATTTTCTGCTGCAACCATTTATTCAGCTGCTTGTTGTGCATCTACTGAACAGCCTGACTATTGCACGTGCACGCATGCATACATACATATACACGTCATTTCTTTTTTATGCTTGTCTGTGCTTAAGTGAATGTATATGTGTGGAATGGTGAATGTCTGTGTTTGCAAATGCAAAAGTGCTCAATACATAGAGCTTAGTATATCTTATTAGGATCTTGAATTATTACTCTGAGTTTCACACTGCTGATTGTTCAAATAATTGAAGAGGTTAACATGACAAGACATAAGCAAACATGCTAAGTCATCAAGATTTGATTGGTCTCAAAACAACCAATAGAAAATGCATCAGATTTTCATCTGCTGAATTGTCATATGCAGAACATGTGAGATATTCATCAGCTCACAAGCAAAAACTATATGATACATTAAGGTAAGAAAAATAGATTGAGGAAATGACCATAGTCTGGAATATTCCAGTACAGAAACAATAAGATCAAGGTTTAATCGACCAAATATTGTCATGAAGGACCATGATGAAGGGGAACAGCACTTCATTGAAGCACTGGTTCCGAAAAATAATAATGTACCTTTAAATGAAATTGAGAAATTATCCAAGTATAAATATCTGGAAACAGGGATTATCAGAAAGTCAGGAGAGAAAATAGAAATGCTCTTTTCTTTTGTTCTTGATTTATTAAAAATATCTGACAGATAATCTTTCATAGGTGTGGTAAAAAGAAAAAAAACTGGCATCCCAACCACATGGTTCTGGGTTCAATCCCTCTGTGTGACACCATGGGCAAATGTCTTCTACTATAGCCCTGGGCCTAGCCAAAGCCTTGTGGGTGGATTTGGTAGATGGAAACTGAAAGAAGACCATTGCGCACGTGAGTGTGTGTGTATGCGCGTGCGCATGCATTTCTTTGTGTTCGTTCCCCATCACCGCTTGGCAACCAAAGTTGGTTTATTTATATTCTCTGCAGCTCAACCATTGAAACCGGGAAACCGGACCCGTAAGCCTGGCTAGGCTTTAAAAGGGCGCATTTATGTTATTAATATGTCCAACAGCTCACTAATTCAACAAGTGCAAATGTGGACATAAAGTACTTTACTTGAAAAAACAGTAAGATTTGAGTCAGGAAGGGCAAACACTCAGAGTACTGCTTCAAGAAGATTCATCTAAAGTCAGTAAGGAAAAAGTCAATATAAAATAGAAAATGATAATGGTGATGATGATAGTGTTGTGTGTGTATATATATGCATCTGCACGATATATGTGTAATGTAAGCACATTTGCATGCATATGTGTAATGTATGAATGCACATTTGTAATGTATGTATGCATATATGTATGAATGCTAAAAGCCATCAGACCTGTAGAGGCAAGTGTAATCAAGAAAGCATACACAAAACTTCACACACAATGGAAACAGGACACCAAACTGCTATTTCTCTTCTGTGACATATGTACCCAGAAGAAATCCACTTCCACAAGTGCACAGGGATCTGTTTGTTTAGCTGCTAGCTTGACAATTCCACACCAGAAGCAACAGCTCCTCATCCCAAACCACCACCACCACCACCAACCTTTCTTTGTTGCCAATGCCTACAATCAATTAACTGCATTGTTGAAGAGTCTGACAGTCAAATGTCTGTACTGGTTAGGATTGGTTATAATCAATTATGATTGCATGATACTAAATCTGAATACCTAACCTAAAAAGCCTAACCTCAAAAGCAACAAATCATCTTTATTATTTTAATGTATGATCTACATTTGTTTTTCAAAACAACACACACACACACACACACACACACACACACACACACACACACACACACACACACACACACAATGTACAATATTCCTGATATGAAAAAAAAAAATGTAATAAAATGAAAACACATTTAATTTCAAAAATGTATCCAAAACATAACTGTAAATGTGTCGTTCTAAGAAGCGAAGTACTTTAGCTCTAAATTGTAGGGGGCATAGTATACATTCCTTTAAAAAGATTTCAAATCTTAAGGAAAAGTATATTTAGGTCTTGGGGTTTTTTTGTTTGTTTTTTTTTAAGGCATGAAGTCACCTACTTTACAGAGAAAATAACTATGACAGCCGTAGTACTGATTCCAACTTTGCTACAAGGTGAACACAAACACGCACAAACTAATGATTTCTAATAGAGTCACACTTTTTGCTTGCTCACAACGCTTCATTTAAAACCAAAAAACAAAAACAAAACCCCTCTCAATCACTTCCAGAAAGTTTCCATTTGTGAAGCTTCTCTCACTCAAAAGAATTTCAGATTTTGGAGGCTGTCAGACTCTGGATAAGGAACTAGCAACTGTGTTGACACTACAACACCAATTTGTAAGAAAGGGGTTTGAATCAGTTTCAAAATGTGCCTAGGTAGCCTTTTTTTTAATTTTTTTGTTTCCATTATTCATACTTTGAAGAGAAATGAAACCAGGATTGATTCTTGTGACATTTCAGCATAAATTGTAGAGAGATGAGTCTAAATAACAAATCTTTCGGCGCCCTTTTGTTTCCACCCATGCCTATGACAGGTATCTATTTCATTCCACTGCCTCACAAAGCCAAATCTAGAGGAAACAGAACCCAGGAAAGCTATAAGAAAAGATAAGGCTTTTCGTCAGCCTCTACATCAGTCAAGTGAACAGAGACAGAGGAAAAGGAGGAAGCTGGTGGAGCAAAATTAAGTATGTGATTCTGAATCGTAGGGGCATTTATCATTTCTGCCTGTCTCAGTCAACTAATTCAAAGAAGACAGAGGGCACATGCCTATTCTTTAAGCAAATTATGCGATCAGTGACAAAGGTCTTTAACTCCTTAGCATTCAGATTATTCTGTAATGCTTATTTATTCACATTGTTTCGAAGTAATCATGTCTTATCTTGTAGCTTCGACATTTTGATGAAGTGGTTGTATATTTTTAGAATGACATTGTAGGATAGATACGAGAAGCTACATCTGTCTAGTCCGAACATAGAAAGGGTAGAATATTTGGGTTGGATATAGCTGGTTTACATGCGAACAGGTTACACAAAGTTATACAAAAGAATCTAAACGAAGCAAAAGAACCACTATTCATACTCACCATGTGGAATCGGCCATTGTAAAAAAAAAACCTAAATCAATCAGTAATATACATCCATATCTGAAATGTATAATAATAATAATAATAATAATAATAATAATAATAATAATAATGATAATGATAATAATAATAATAATAATAAAGATAATGATAATGATAATAATAATTTCTTTTGCTACAAAAGCAGCAAAGATTAACATTACAATATAATGTAATACAATATATAGTGGCATATACATCATTAGTCAGTGTGTAACATCTGTATAAATATGCTTGCTTACACATACCAGAGTCTACATGATATTGTTAACTTATCCACAATGAAGTATACACACACACTCATCTCACATTAAAATTCCTTTCAATACTCAAGAAACTATGAAATTCCTTCCTCTGTAGCACAACTACACAAGAAGACCTCTACACTCAAGTTTTAATAGTATCGATACAAATTCTTTAAATATCTACTTTTGCTGGCTTCCATATGTGGATTATTGAAAAATAAACATTCCAGTCCCACAAAACCCTAAGTTTTACTGCGTTGATAAAATATTCTTAAATACGAAAATGTAGCTGATTTACAGAAAATTTTTTAAAAGATATATAAATAAAACCTAATGGAAACTAACTCCAACCTTAAATCTACTCCCAGACAGTAGCATTAATAATACAGTCATAAATATCAGACAATATTAATATTTCAAATTCTGATCCATATTCTGAAATAAATCTTTCAAAGTATAGGATCTGAGAGTAAGCTTTATCTAATTTGTTTTTAAATCCCCAAAATCCATGCAATTCATACCAACATGGAAAACAAAAATTAAATGCTGATGTGTAACAACATTTGAAGTAAAGGTTACCTGTTAAGAATGTGACGTGTAAATTATTTTACCTAGGATTAGTGAGTAACAATTTACACTATAATATAAGCTACGTTTGACGTGCACTGATCTCCCTAGCATAAGTGCATGGTGAGGTTTAATGAGTAATATCTGTAATACAAAATGATGTGTGTAAGCTAACCCAAACTATTCTAATTTGATATATACTAAACACTTAAACATTACAGAATTATTGACAAAAGCCATAGAAGAATCGTTAATTATAACTACTACTATAAATGATGATGATGATGATGATGATGATGATGATGATGATGATGATGACAGCAAAGACTAAACTATTAGGGCATGTATCATTTTCACCTTTTCCTGTCACTAATTCTGTGAAGTGGGTATGCCTATTCCCCCAAACCTATTTTTACCCAATAAGTCACCCAACAAAGGTTATGTTGAACGGAGGTGTAATACATGCTTCGTTTACAAATGTCAAGAGAAGAAAAGGCTTATATCAGCTTTGTAATCATCTATTAAGTACATATTTTCCACCACGTGGAGAATTTTTTTTTTAAATACACTAGAAGGGGAACAACTTTGATGGGCTTGATGGCAAAAATTAACATTAATGGCCACAATATTCTGTTTATTTAATTAAAATACAATTGAAAAATATATATATATTATTTTAAATCTTAATTTCAATGATATTTTACTCCTCCTCCTACAGCTCATTTTTGTTGCTTACTTTTTGTTACAGCTGAAACAGTTATAGGCTTCACAAAAATTGAGGAAATATTTGAAAATAACTCATTTTCATCACATTATATTATTACAATATACAAATAATTTTTTTTTAAAAGCTTAAGTATGCTGAAAATTTTTGCAATTTTTTTTTTTTAAATCAATCCCAAAATTGTCAATAAAAACCCTTGATTTAGATGTTATGCTTTCTCTTACTCCACCTCCAAAGGTTAACCTCAGTTTCTTCTCCTTAACAGAACAATATATCCATTTTATTTTTAAACCAAACTACTAGATCATTTACACATATCCGACACACACTGTTTCCTACATCAATTTCCCTACCTACATTAACTGCATCTACAAAACCAAGAGGTTAACGGTTGTAGAAGGGAGACAACTATTTGTGATAAATGAACCAACCAATTTATACGTAAAGCAATGTAATTAAGAACCGAAACAAACAGTAATGATTTCCAACATAACCATCATTTCATAAATCTGAGGGACGGGGGTGTAGGCCATTTAACCGACCCAAGTACTTGCCTGGTGCTAATTTTATTCACTCCGATAAAATACAAAGGTTTAGGTCGACCTTGGCAGGAATTGAACGAAGACTATCAAGGGACGTAACTAGATAAGCACTGCTTTACCGATTCCAATAATTTCCATTTGGTGAAAGAATAGATCGATCTCAGTCCCCGACCGGTATTTATTTTATCAATTTCGGTCACTTCAAAGACAAGACTGACTACTGCGGATAAATGCCGCAATGGCTTTACAGTTGCATCCTTTTACGGTTTGTCTATGTTCCAATTCTTTCTATTACAGACACAAGGCCTGAAATTTGTGGGGAGGGGGGGGGTCTTGTCGATTACATTGACCCCAGTGAGC
>NC_068994.1:48919681-48921614 GCF_001194135.2 Octopus bimaculoides | reverse complement strand
ACAAAAAGTCGATCTTTGGAGAATTTGAACTCAGAAGGTGAAGCCAGAAAAAAAGCTGCTGCGCAGTTTTAACTGACGGACTAAAAGGAGTACTCCGTCGGTTACGACGACGAGGGTCCCAAGTGATACGATCAACGAAACGCCTTGCTCGTGAAGTTAACGAACAAGTGGCTGAGCAATCCACAGACACGTGTACCCATAACGTAGTTCTCAGGGAGATTCAGCGTGACAAGGCCGGCCCTTTGAAATACACAACGCGTCGCCGGGAATTGAACTCACGACCTTGCGATCGTGCGCCGAATGCCCTAACCACTAAACCACACGTTTTTCTACATGACTAGTAACATACTAACGGAAGCACAAATGTCGAATGGTGAAATCGACCGCAGGAGAATTTAAACTAGGAACATAAAGAGATATAACTTTAATACAAGAAGTAACTTTGTCCAACACTCTTACTAATTCTGCAATCCATTTTCCTTGAAATTATTTATTATAATTATAATTATCATTACTGATCCTTATCGGCGTAGACGTTCATCCTTCTAGTGATGATAAAATAAAGATCAGTAAGAGTTTGCAGTTCTACAGAATTGCTTATTGCTACAGAATTACGTCCCTTTAATAACATCCTTTTCTTGCGCGCACGCACACACGCAGAGGTAAATTTGTAACTTAAGAAATCTTCCTTCTTGATAGTAAAACGGGTGAAAACGCAAACTATTTCACACTAACATTTCTGCTACCTCTCCTGTCCCCCCCCCCACACACACACACAAATGGTGGTACAGTTAAGTTTTAATGGAAATGTCTTATAAAATGTGCGGCAAACAACGGTAGAGTGACCAACAAGACAGTACTGGAACCAATGTTTGGAACAAATGACTGAATTACAAAGAAAATCTACTCCGCTGATATTAAAGCCCATAAGATCCTCTCTTGTAGAAGCTTTCAAAGAAATCCTGATACTGAGAGATAATCTCGGAAAAATAATCACGGGAAGGGGACATAAATCAGACCAGACTGAAAGTGTTGACTGATATCAGAAATACAGTTTTTGCGAGACAACAGCGAAAAGCAGATAACATTAAACCAGAGATGATCAAAAGTCGGGAGAACAACAAATATACAAATTAGGAGCGAGTGAGCACGCGCGAACACACACACAGATTTAGTGCAAGGGAGAACAGTCTAATGAATCAATAATACCTATGCAATAAGAAATAAAAATATTAGCTCAATAATTAATATTTTATCTAATGTGATACGACCTTGCTAAGTATTGGTGACAATAGCAGGCATGTTTCGCTCTTGTTACACCTCCTCAGTTCAACTTGATATTCTTAGCTTTTTTTTTTTTTTTTGCCAAACATTACGATTGAAGGAAATTACTCATGAATGCTATCCATAGGAAAACATAACCATAAAGTTAACTATCTTTAAAAAAAACATCTCTTCACTAATCAAAGACAGAAGGTTATACTTCACTGACGAGGCCTAATAAAACTGGAACATGTCAGGATTTGTTGCCAATATTTGCCAACAGCGGATTAAAAGTTAATATTGCCTTGCACAGTATAAGAATTATTAACTGAATTTTTTCCCCCCCTGCAGCATTAAATATGTTGGACGTATCTTCATTGGTGTGTTTCGCGCAGATGGTTAACCTAAATCAGTTTCCCATCATTGTGTGCATGCATGTGCACTTGTGCATGTTCTAAAATAAGCTTATTATTTCAAAACATAACAGTGAATGTTACTGATGATGTGACTTTACCCAGAGAAAAGTCACAACGTCGACAAAGCTGACTGGGAGTCAAGTCAAATATATTGCTAAGTCCCTGTAAGCTCCATCTTCACTATACATATATATAATAAAAAAAAAATATATATATATATAATAAAAATATATATATATATATATATATATATA
>NC_068994.1:48917350-48919310 GCF_001194135.2 Octopus bimaculoides | reverse complement strand
TATATATATATATTAAACTTACATACCACACCTACTACAGAGCAATTTTCATTTCCTTCATTACATGATTATCTTGTCTAAAACTTAATTATGAATACAATGTGGTGATGGTGGTAAGGGTGGTGGCAGCAACATTAGTAGTAGTAGTAGTAGTAGTAGTAGTAGTAGTAGTAGTAGTAGTAGTAGTAGTAGTAGTAGTAGTAGTAGCAGCAGCAGCAGCAGCAGCAGAACACTCCTTTTTAGTTTCAAGGTACCACAGCTATTCAATGTCCTTCCTCAAGCCATAGAGGAATCATTGTGTGCGGTTGATAACATTTGCATACAGCACTTGGACATCCTCCACTTACACTGCGATGAACCTACATGGCAACAAGACACACACATTCACTAAATACAGAAAGCAGAACCTCTGAGACAGAGGTACCAGTGTCTCAGCATGGCTACAACTGAATGACTGCCTTTATTTATTTATTTATTTTTTTTTTGTTTATTTTTAATTAACAGCATCATTAATAAGTAGCAGCAGTTGTAGGATTACCTGAGCAGGTTTCTATCTTTGATCAAAGACATCCCAGCCTAAGACTAACCCACACTACGTAGGACTTATTAACTAGGACTCTTTATTATTTTAAGGATGTAATTTGAGGGCATTTAGCTGCTATTTACTGACAGGTTGAGAGACTATAACAGAAGCTCTGTCTTTATTAGTGGAAACCAGTAGCATGAGGAGATGGTGAAAACATCACTAAAAAGCAAAGAGCATGGGTGTTAGTAGTAGTAGTGGTGGTGGTGGTGGCAGCAGTAGTGGTAGTAGCAGCAGCAATGTAGTAATAGTGGCAGCGATAGGGAATACAGTGAAATAGTAATAATAGTAACAGAGATGGAGTAGTAATAGTAGTAGCAGGAGTGAGAGGGAGGTGGAGGAGGAGGAGGAAGAGGCAGTGTTGGAGGAAGAGTTTAAGATAGAAGTAATAACAGAGGAATACCATAGGTAGTAGCAGCAGCAGCAGCAGCAACACAAGAGGCTCTAGCATATGTGAAATCTGTTTTTCTTCACATTACCACCACGCAGACACACGCACGCACACACACACACACGTTACTGCATCTGCCATCGCAGCCCCACCCCCACCCCACAAAACGAATACCATGGATTGTCTTCGCAATTTATTCAGTCATTTCATTGATAAGCCAAGCATGTATGCACATGTGCTGCACAAAACACACATGTATTGAACAGATGCCCGACATACAAGATAACACGCTTAGAAACACTGCATGCATACATGTAGATAGCGTAATGAACATGACTGCATGCACTAAGTACACACACACGTGCACACACGCGTGCACACACACACACACATGCATGCATGAACAAAAGAATGCATGTAGGTGCATATGCATGCATTCGTAACTGTAACTGAAAACGTTACTATCAATAACATCCATGCAGTTCCTTGATCAGCTAGAAATAACAACGCAATTCCACTCAAAGCATACTTTGTTAAATTTAGGGGGAAAAAAAAATGGATGCGATGGATAACGGAGTTCTGGTTATGATGGTAAATTGCCTGAAGATTAAATGGGATGGTCATAGGTGGAATGCTTTGATCATATTGGTCAATCAGAGTTTGCCTGATGCTGAATAACAACAACAACAGCAGCAGCAGCACACAAACAACTCGATTCACATGTAATCTGCACTTTCCTACAGGGTAAAAAATAAGTTGGTTGATAGAAGTTGTGATGTACAGAACGAAAATAAGCGTGTGTGTGTGTGTGTGTGTGTGTGTGTGTGTGTGTGTGTGTGGAGGGAGGAAGCGAGAGAAAAGAGAGAGAGGAAGAGAGAGAAAAGAGAGAGAGGAAGAGAGAGAGATAGGAAGAGAGAGAGAGGAAAAGAGAGAGAGGAAGAGAGAGAGAGAGGAAGAGAGAGAGAGAGAGAGAGAGAGAGAGAGAG
>NC_068994.1:48916652-48917340 GCF_001194135.2 Octopus bimaculoides | reverse complement strand
AGAGAGAGAGAGAGAGAGAGAGAGAGAGAGAGAGAGAGAGAGAGAGAGAGAGAGAGAGATGCATCAAGCCAAAAGGAATGGCTCTGAGATGGCTTGAAAAAGACACACACACACACACAGAAGGGGAGAGAGAGAAAGAGAGAGCAAAATTCCAATCAAATGCATTCACCATTGCCTAAAATACTGTATCAGCTACCCAGGGCATGCAGTGTGCATGCACACACACACACACACACACTGATGTCATTTGCACTGCACGAATTTCAAACTCTTTTGCCGAAGAATAGTTGCTGTGTGCACATGGGTTTGTCTTGTTTGGTTATTCATTTATTTATGCAGCACCAGTGACACATTAAAGAAATATAGCAATATGTAGCAGTGGTGCTGGCGCTGTTGTCGCTGCCTAGCACCCAGGACAGAGCTGACTAAACAGATCAATGATCAATGGCATTCCAAACATGACCAGCCAGTTGCCTTTTCATATGCCTGAGACTACACTCTCCAATATGGTCTTGGTTTTTTTTTTCAATACATTAGGAATGGATGAAAAGGAGAGGTTATTAGGCAGCGGTTTCCAGCAGATCAAGTAACTGTGTGTGCATGCACATGCACACACACACATACATGCTTGTTTGCTTGTGTGTGTGTGTGTGTGTGTGTGTGTGTGTGTGTGTGTGTGTGTGTGTGT
>NC_068994.1:48914666-48916105 GCF_001194135.2 Octopus bimaculoides | reverse complement strand
TTTATCAACTCCAAAAGAATGAAAGGTGAAGTTATCCTTGATGGAATTTGAACTCAGTACATAAGAAGCCAGGGGAAATAATGCAAAGCATTTTGTCCCATTTTCTTCATTTTCCCGTTTTTCTTTCCCAGCCCCAAAGAAAATATGGCTGGATCGATCACACTCTAAGAAGACCTCCGAGCAGCATTGCAAGACAAATGTTAGACTGACAACCTGAAGGAAAGAGGAAAGTAGGACAACCTAAGAAGACCTGGAAAGGATGTGCAGAGGATGAAGTGAAAGCAGTCGGCCTTTCTTGGTCTGAAATCAAAGAGGTGGCCCAGGATCACATCCACTGGCACGAAATGGCCACAGCCCTATGCTCTTTACAGAGTAATGTGGATTAGCTATCTAACTAATCCATTTTGTCCCATGCTTTATCTAATAAATCTGCTGACATTTTGCACACACTCACACAGAGTCACTCAATCTGCTAGAAATAACAACCAATAATAATAATTATCATTTCTGACATAGGCACAAGGGAGAGAGAGGTTAGTCAATTTCAGGAGAGGGGTTAAGTTGATTATCTTAACCCCAGCGCTCAACTGGTACTTATTTCACGAACCCTGAAAGGATGGAAGGCAAAGTCAACCTCAGTATTAATAGCAATAGTTAATATTGGCACAAAGCCACAAATATGTTTGGAAGAAGTAAGCGACTGGATTAAACCTAGGACTTGAACAATACTAACTTCACTGACCACCACCTGCAACTGGATTTGAGCTCAGTACATAGAAGATATCCCCTATTTACTTGCATATATGTCGCACCTCTACTTTAGTGTTAAATTTCAGTATAAATTTTTTTTTTGATAGTTTTAGTTTTGCCCCATATATAGGTTGTATGTACTCCAGTTGTTTTGCAGTTAGAATCAAGTACAAGAGAGTGTGACTTAAACATGAGTAAATACTCTAACTAAAGTACCACAAGGCATTTTCTCTAACACTATTATTTGTATTATACATACAAATAGGCGCAGGAGTGGCTGTGTGGTAAGTAGCTTGCTTACAAACCACATGGTTCTGGGTTCAGTCCCACTGTGTGGCACCTTGGGCAAGTGTCTTCTACTATAGCCTCGGGCCGACCAAAGCCTTGTGAGTGGACTTGGTAGACGGAAACTGAAAGAAGCCCGTTGTATATATATGTATATGTGTGTGTGTGTGTGTGTGTTTGTGTTTGTCCCCCCAACATCGCTTGACAACCAATGCTGATGTGTTTGCGTTCCCGTAACTTACCGGTTCGGCAAAAGAAACCGATAGAGTAAGTACTAGGCTTACAAAGAATAAGTCCTAGGGTCGATTTCCTCGACTAAAGGCGGTGCTCCAGCATGGCCACAGTCAAATGACTGAAACAAGTAAAAGAGTAAAGAGTATACATATACACACGTGAATATGGGA
>NC_068994.1:48913340-48914030 GCF_001194135.2 Octopus bimaculoides | reverse complement strand
GTATATATATATATATATATATATGGGCTTCAGTTTCCATCTACCAAATCCACTCACAAGGCTTTGGTCAGCCCAAGGCTGTAGTAGAAGACACTTCACCCTGGGATTGAACCTGAAACCACACCTGCGCCTTTATATTGCTCTAAGTTTCTAAAATCACTGTTGAGAAACAAGGCTCCTTTGTTGGAATTTAGATTTGATAGCTGAAGAAGTTGAAAAAAAAAAATAGTAAAGCATACACTTTTAATTATGTGTATGTATGTCTAGCTGGACATAACTTTGTTTTTATTGGTCCCTGTCATCACATTGGAGCTACCGTAAAACACCACTTTCATGGATAGTTAGAATGATACTTGTTTTATTAATCTCATTTTATCAGATAGCTAAGTTGAGCAGTAATATTTCCTTTAAAGAGAATTAGGTCACGTTTATAGACTTACATACCATCAGATATTCACACACATGCACACATACTTACTATAGACCTCGACCTGGTATCAAAGTAGGCTATAACTCAAGAACATATTCACAACATTATAAATATAAAGTCAATATTTCTTTTATGAACCAGGCAATGCCTAACAACAATACAATTGTTGAGTCTTGCCTTTGAAGTGACACAGGAGTGTTAGAAATTTTAATTGTATACATTACACACACACACACACACACACACACACACACACACAC
>NC_068994.1:48911702-48913330 GCF_001194135.2 Octopus bimaculoides | reverse complement strand
ACACACACACACACACACACACACACACACACACACACACACCAAACAGGCTTTTGCAGTCACTGCTTAGTAAATTTCATTCACAATACATTGGTGATTCCAAGGCTATGACAGAAGCCTAAACTGCTGTGGAGTTGGATCAAACTCAGATCCTCGTGGTTATGAAGCAAACTTGTTAACTACACAGCCATGTGGTTATAATGAACATACATAGTGCATACATGTATTTATAAGCAAGACTGCAGGTTTACCTGACAAACCCTAAGTTTAATTTGCTATTTACCCTTCCCAGGGTTGATGAAATAAGCAGCAGTCAAATACTGAGAATGATGAAATCGACTGCACCCATCCCCACAAAATTTGAAGCCTACCACCAATGTTAAATCTATATTTTTTCTTTCTGTAAATAAATATTATTATTATTATTATTATTATTATTATTATACCATTGAATAAAAAGAGGGGTATCAGAAATGACCAAACATGGACCTCGAGAACACAGTCTTGAGGTACTTATTGTGCTATTTTTTTTTTCTACAATTCAGAGTTCAAATTCCACAGACATCAATTTTGCCTTTCATCCTTCCAGTGTTGGCTGATGAAATAAATAGAAATAAGTAGATATGTGGAATTTGATTCAATCAGCTACACTTTCTCCTCTACAAATTTGGTACTGTGCCAGCCAACCAACACACACAATCTTTAGTTATTCAACAGGATGTGGTGAAGAGCAAATTCACAGCAAAAGGTAAACTCCTAGCAAGATGATATAAACAATATCAATTTCAAATTGACACATCTTCTGGATAAAATGCTGGCTCATCTCATGCAACGTTTCCAGAGTTGCATTCCATCTCCAACAGTTTAGGAGAAATGAATTGCATTTTATTTAATGAGACACCCGAGAGAAACTGAACGCAAAATCCACAAGCTGGTAGTCCAATATCATATCCACTCTAACATACTATTTTCACATATGCATGTTTAGCTACAAAAAAGGCTGTGAGAGTGGTGGGGGGGGGGGAACAGCTTGACATAAAATGGAGAAGAATGGACAACATCTATATCTACGAAAGAGGTAACAACACTGGTTTGGATATCTCATCATTTTAAGTGGACATTAAAATGATGGTGATGATGATGACTAAAATTCAAATTGTATTTGTGGGTGTGTGCTCCTCAATTTTAGACTACACTGTTATAAAATGTTTTTGACTAAAACATTTTGAGAGAAACCTTGAAGCTTCAAAATAAGAATTTTGTTCATTATCATACCACTAGGTTTACAAAAATTCGATGCCATTTCTCACAACAAAGAAAAATTAAAAGAACATGTAAACACAACATACATACATACATACATCAATTAGACAAAGTGAAGTCATAATAAAACACACAAGCACATGAAAACACACACAAACTAATGAATGCGTTAGCAAGTAAAGAACAAAAGTTTCGTATCATTGTCATAAATATGAAATACACAATATTCATTCATAGAATAAGTAATTTCTTCACTCAATTCATAGTTATGAATGAAATTGCTTTGCATACATTTCCTTTGCTTTCATTATATAGATATAAATATATATACTAAATATATATGCAATACATACACAATGTATGAT
>NC_068994.1:48907131-48910459 GCF_001194135.2 Octopus bimaculoides | reverse complement strand
CTTCTATGCAGTCCTCTCAGGAAATGGAGAGTACTAACAGAACCACCTGCTTTGGTACATAAACACACACACACACACACCATTATCATCATCATCATCATCCCTCACCGATGGTCTCAGTTCTGTCATGCGTAGCAGGTTCACTATGTTGTGTCCTGCCCAGTCCTTGTACATATATATACATCCATCTCACACACACACACACACACACACACACAGAGTTCTAGTGCCATTTATAGTACAAAATGGCTGAAGCATGCGATGATTATTATCATTACCATGGAAAATACTGATAACAGAAATGAGAAATTAACCAAAGACTAACAGAGAAATAGTAATATATTAGAGTGGAAATTACTGTGACTAATGAAGAGGTGGTATTGGTAGCAGAGACAACAGAAGAGTTCAGTGCATTACTGTATTTACTGCTGTCTCTCTCCATACTAAATTCAAATCCTGGTAGGGGTCAACTGTCTTCTACATCTGGAAAATAATGAGGGTAAGGGGTGCCATTTGCCACAAAGTGAGTTTGTAGAGAGTGGAAAGAACAAAGGAGATATAGAGAGGGAAGGAGGGAGGGAAGAGAGTGTGAATTAGTCAATGTATGGGGATGAAGGAGAGAGAGATTAATCAAGTGGACAGGTAAGCAGGTAGGTTGGCAGAGATGCGAACATGAGATTCAGAAAAATAATTTTCAGACTAGAAAATGCCCTTTTGTTAGCTTATCAGAGAAGAAAAGAAAACCTTGAGAAAGGATTTCTGCCATGTACTGGAGGCGATCACTTTTAATCTACTTATCCCAACTGTTCTTTATGCCTTAAGATATTATCCCGTTAATAACAATATAACTGATCTATCTGAATATCCTAGCAGTAACATATCACCACTAACTCCTACAACTCAGACACCAATGAACCAATGAGGGAATTTTTATGCAGTTATACAAGTGCTAGAAATAACAGCTAAATCTCCCTCAAATAATACCCCCACTGTTTTAAATATAGAAGAATGCAGTGGAGTTGCTAGTATACAAAAAGGAAGGAAGGGTCCTAACTGAATGGCTTTAGGCATAGGTCTGCACCATTAGCTTTGAACCCTAACCCAATAAGAGAGCTTTTATATGGTCCCTTGCAAGAAAGATCATAGAGTAACCTCTCTTTTCTAACACACAAGTAGAATAATAATTCTTTCTTACTTTAGTAGAGTGGTTAGGGCAGCGGACTCGCGGTCATAGGATCGCGGTTTCGATTCCCAGACCGGGCGTTGTGAGTGTTTATTGAACGAAAACACCTAAAGCTCCACAAGGCTCCGGCAGGGGATGGTGGCGAACCCTGCTGTACTCTTTCACCACAACTGTCTCTCACTATTACTCCCTGTTTCTGTTGTGCCTGTAATTCAAAGGGCCAGCCTTGTCACACTGTGTCACGCTGAATCTCCTCCGAGAACTACGTTAAGGGTACACGTGTCTGTGGAGTGCTCAGCCACTTGCACGTTAATTTCACAAGCAGGCTGTTCTGTTGATTGGATCAACTGGAACCCTCGACGTCGTAAGCGACGGAGTGCCAACAACTTTAGTAGAAGGTCCAGACGTAAAATGGAATAATATATACTTTGATTGACTTCCTCCTCAGCATATTACAAGAACTTGTGTTGCCAACTCTAGAGAGATAACAGACAGAGTTGGTCAAAGCAAAGTTTAAAGTCAGAATGCAAGAGAATGAGCAAAGCTTTTGATCTAGCAACTTACTGTATCTGCAACACCAATTTCTTTCAATATGGCACAAGGCCAATATTTTTAAGGGAAGGGTGCAAGGATAGCATTGCCCCACCAATCTGTTAGGTATTTCGTTTGATTAAATCTGGCAGGATAAAAAGCAAAATCAATCTTGGCAGAATTTGATGTTTACCACGACAAATGTTGAATAGTCAAATTAAATATTGTACACACATATACAATACAGTAGGTCACCATTTCTACCATAATAATAATAATCCTTTCTACTATAGGCACAAAGCCTGAAATTTGGGGGAGGGGGCTAAGTCGATTACTTCGACCCCCAGTGCTCGACTGGTACTTAATTTATCGACCCAGAAAGGATGAAAGGCAAAGTCGACCTCAGCAGCATTTGAACTCAGAACCTAACAACAGGTGAAATACCACTAAGCATTTTGCCTGGCGTGCTAAAGATTCTGCCAGCTCACCGCCTTTACCATAATAATAATAATATTATGTTATCATTATTGTTAATAATATAAGGTGGCAAGCTGACAGAATTGTTAGCACACCGGACAAAATGTTACATAGTATTTTGTCTATCTTTACGTTCTGAGTTCAAATTCTGTCAAGGTCAATAAAATAAGTATGAGTTGAACACTAAGGTCAATGTAATGGACTCCCACCACTACCACCACCACCACCACCACCACTAAAAATTTTTGGCCTTGTGCCAAAATTTGAAACCATTATTAATAAATATAATATTATAATAAGATAACTATTAATAACAATATGGTTGTTTGTTGAGTCCGAACTTAAGACTTAAAGAACTAGAACAATTACCACAATGTATTTTGTCCAATGCTCTGAACTCAATCAACTCACTACCCCAATAATAATAATAATAATAATAATAATAATAATAATAATGATTCTTTCTACTATAAGCACAAGACCTGAAATTTTGGGAGTGGAGGCTAGTCGATTACATTGACCCCACAACACAACTGGTACTTATTTCATCAACCCTGAAAGGATGAAAGGCAAAGTCAACCTTGGCAACAACTCAACAAAGTCTCTGGTTGAGATTTGGCTGGAAGATGAAATAAAATGGCAA
This sequence comes from Octopus bimaculoides, assembly GCF_001194135.2. Lineage (NCBI taxonomy): Eukaryota > Metazoa > Mollusca > Cephalopoda > Octopoda > Octopodidae > Octopus > Octopus bimaculoides. The sequence continues at coordinate 48,907,625 of NC_068994.1, read as the reverse complement.
TCAAACGAGAAAAAAAAAATAACAATAATATTAAGGGGTCAAACATTTCAGAAGAGCATAGTCAACTGACTTGACCCCCTAAGAGGCTAATGGCACATATTTTATCAACTCTTTCTACCAATAGGATAAAGAGTAAACACTTACTGCACCCCACCCCCAGCTGGAGTTGAACCCAGAACAGCAGAGGAAGCCAAACTGTAGAATTCTCCAGTTAATAAATACTGAACAGAATATTAGCTAATAGAATATTAACTCAAGACTCAAATAAAACTAAATACCGCAGCCTAGCACTTCACTCTCTCGATTATCTCCCCACATCATCATTTTGATGATGATGATGATGATGATGATGTGCTCTGTGTAAGCACAAAATTTGGAGATGGAATGAAGTGGGAAGCTGTGATATATATGCCCTCCCCTGCTCAAGGACATCACGGTGGAAATATACATATTCAATTAATGACTAAATTGTTGGGTGTGGATGATGGTCAACG
>NC_068994.1:48905459-48907035 GCF_001194135.2 Octopus bimaculoides | reverse complement strand
ATGTTAACCTGCACAAAACTGGCACAAAAGTGAAAGGTGCTGAACAAAATTCAAATGCATGCATATGCACATGCATGCACACATTTACACTAAACTAACCAAACAGACAGTATTAACTGCTGCTTAGATCTACTTTCGCTTTCCAAACACCACTTCAGTAGCTACCACCACCACCACCACCACCACCACTACCATCAACAACAACTGCAGCAGCAACACTGTAGTCATTATCACCAAAAGAACAACCACCACTACCACAAACTCTAAGCAGTTGTTCAATATGCTAGAAATGGCAACCAAAATTCTCCCTCAAAATCTCAGCTTAACTTTCAAAAGAAAGGACACATTAGAATAAATGTAGTCTTAGATACACCTATGTTTGAAGTATTAAAAAAAGACTGCTTTAGATTACATGAGTCTGCTCGGAACAAAGCTTAACAAGAGAGAAGAAACAACAACATCAAACACAACACAAAACTATGACTTCTATGCATTCACCTACACCAACACCAAAGCACAAACTCACTGCTACACGCTAATGCCAGCACACCTAATAACAAAGTTATTGCAGCCACAATTCATTACCCTCACTGTGACAACCATCACCACCATCACCATCATCATCATCATCATCAACAACAACAGCACGCTTTCACCAATGGAACAACTCCAACAGTCGCCACTACCACCAGAATCATCACCGAGAAGCACACAGCACCAACTCTACCGTTACTACTACTACTACTACTTAAACACCTACAAACCACTACCTCTACACTGCTGCATACAAACACATGCATGCACCACCTAGGTGATGACTCAGTCTGCTAGAAACAGCACCCAAGTCACCCACAAATTTGATCATGTATAATTTTTTTTTTTTTTTTTTTTTTTTTTTTTTTTTTTTTTTTTTTTTTGGTGTACAAAAAGACACTGTTCATGGTTGGAATGTCCTTTGATCTTAAGTTGGCTGATTAGGGCTGACCTGGGGGCAAAAAGAACTACTACTACTACTACTACTACAGCTGCAACTGACCATGACTACCATTAGACACAACCACAATCACTATTAAACACAGCAACCACCATTATTAAGACAGCAGGGTATGATTTGAGAAAGTAATAAATTTACCCCCCCCCCCAAAAAAAAAGAGATGGTCGTGGTTGGAATGCTTTTGATCAAAGCTTTATTTAAATCATAAATGACGGGGGGAAGGGGGTTAAAAAAACAACAGCCACTACTGTTATACATAAACATTACTGCCATGCATCAGACACTCCACCCCACCCCACCAACTGCACGACCATCACTACTACTATCACCACCATCGCCACACTAAAATGAAGGAACCTCTATATGGGCACTCAGTTTGCTAGTAACAGCAGTCAAATTGCCTTCAAATTCCACTATTATCATTAAAAAAAAAAAAAAAAATTAATAAAATAGGGAAAGACATTGGATAATGCAGTCCTAGTGTAAGGTAGTACAAGTGCTTGAAGAAAGAAATGATGGGATTGTCATGGCTGGAATGCCTAAGATCATATATATATATATATATATATATATATATATATA
>NC_068994.1:48902149-48905020 GCF_001194135.2 Octopus bimaculoides | reverse complement strand
AAACAGTCATGGTGGTGGTAGTGATGATGATGATGATGATGATGACGGTAGCGATGCTGGTGGTGATGACGATGATGACGACGATGCCTTTCATCATCTCCTCTTCCAGAATCTCATTTCATGTCTCATCGCCATCCACAGAACAATGATGATGATGTCATTGCCAGCCAAGCTAACAACAACAGTAGCAGCATCAAGTAATAGCAGTAGCAGCAGCAGCAGCAGCAGCTGCAGGAAAGTCAGGAAAGAAGAGTTGGTGGTGGTGGTGGTGGTGGCGGCGGTTGCAGTGATGGTTGTCAGGAACTTGATGGCACCAACTGAAGGGGAGGAAGGAATTTGATGGCACTATATGGGTGGTGGGGTGGAGTGATAGAGGGGGGATGTTTGTCATACATGCTGCTCAATTCTTCCCTTCTCCCATTTCACTCTCTCTCTCTCTCTCTCTCTCTCTCTCTACTCAGCTGCTCTTACCATGCCCTTCACACAAGCACTCTCCTTTTTTCTCTATATCAAGCTCTCCATCACTCTCTACTGTACCACCTGCTGTCACATTCACCATCTCTCTATCTATCTGTCTCTGTCTCTGTCTATCTATCTATCTCTTTCTCATCTATTCTGACATCATTCTTCAAGACTGCCAGATGAAATGTTGATGAGCAGAAATGAGAGCTGAGCGAGAATAAAGGCAGGAGAGAAAAACAGACAGACGTGAGTGGAAAGCTTAGAGAGAGAGACGACGCATGAGTAGAGTAACAGCGATACAGTAGTAGAGGAAAAGAGGAGATAGATGAGTAGAGAGACGCAGATGAATAGGCAGGCAGAGAAGAGAGGGAAGGAGACAGAGAGAGAGAGAGAGAGAGAGATAAGTGGAAGAGAGAAAGAGATAAGTGGAAGAGAGAAAGAGATAAGTGGAAGAGAGAAAGAGATAAGTGGAAGAGAGAAAGAGATAAGTGGAAGAGAGAAAGACTCAGAGAAGAGAAATATGGAAAGAGAGTAGCAGAAAGGGAATAAAAAGTAAGGAAAAGATGGAGAAAAGAGTAGAAGATGGAAGGAAAGTTAGGGAAACATTGAGAAACAAAAGAGAATAAGGGACCGCTTAAGATGCAAAAATACAGACACAAAAGGAAATACAGTGGTACAAAGAGAGTGTTGTTGATAAAAACGATAGATGATGATTGTTATTGACGGTTATGATGATGTCCATGACAACAGGAAGCTAGGAGCACTTTTCTAATTGAGGCCACTGCTAGCTTCTTACAATCTACAAGTACACTAACCTTCACACTCACAACATGTGAACAGAACAGGGGCACTAAACTGACCAAATAGACAAGCTCCCTACGCCCTATACCTGCCTACTGATATAGAACCCTGATGCTAAACACAGATGTTGAGAAGAACCCATCCATCTCTCTCTCTCTCTGTCACACACACACACACACACACAGAATGGAGGAACCATTGTGTGGCTGCTCAAACTGTTAGAAATAGCAGCCAATTCTCTCTCAAATCACACTATACTATCTCTAAAAATAAGACGGAGGGCCATAGCTGGAACAGCTTTGACCATATAAAGCTGCTTGATCAAGACTGGCCCTGTGGCTAGCAGCAACAATAATTAGGGGGCTTAAAGTTAAGGGCCAGTTGAGAAAAGAAATGATAGGCTATGGTCATAATGCATATATATATCATTGCGAAGAATAGCAGCATTCGTTCCTTAATGACCACCTCCACAAATACACTTCAGCAGCTGCAACTATTCATTCTAAACTGCTCATCAAAAACAAATCGTCCCCATCATTACCATCACTAACATCACCATTATCATCTATCATTATTATTATTATTATTATTATTATTATACTGTCAACACAATCATTACAAAGTATAACAAGTTCTGAATAAGTTAACCACTCCATCCTCACCCTCATCTCAGTGACTGCCTTTGCATTGCTCAGATTTTACAAGGACTGCTTCGTCTGAGAGAGAGAGAGAGAGATGGGGAGAAGAGGTAGACAGAGAGGGGGGAAAAAGGAGAGAGAGGAGAGAGAGAGAGTGGGGTGGAGAAAGTGTGTTTGTGCCGTTCAGTGTATAACAGTACGTATGCATATGGGTGAGAAGACAAGTTTCATTGCTATTACACAAAACAATACCTGCTGCCTTTCTCTCCACTTCTATTTTTTCAGAAACGACTTTGCAGATTAACAAAATCACAGGCAATACAAATGCATGTACACACTTCATGTCACCAAATCACTAGATGTCTATGTGAGTGAGAGGGGTAAAACAGAGATTGTGTGTGTGAGTGTGTGTGTGGATAGAAAAGAGCTAGCGAGAGAGTCAGGGGAACAAAGGTGGTATATAAAATATGACACGAGGTAAAGTATACCTTTTTTTTTTGTTTTTTCTAATCTTGTCAACCTCTTTAGTGCTGGTGGCACAATACAATTCATCCAGCCTTCATTGGAAAGAGGTTGAAACAAGAAGGGCATGTGCAGACACGACAGTGTGGCCAGAAGTTTGCATCTCAACCACATGGTTCCGGGTTCCGTCTCACTGCGTGGCACTTTGGGCAACAGCCTTCTACTACAGCCTCGGGCCAGCCAAAGCCTTGTGAGTGAATCTGATAGATGGAAACTGAAAGAAGCCCATTGTGGTGGTGGGGGGGGGGGAGGCAGATGGATATGTGCATGTGTGTATCTGCGTTTGTACCCCACCACTGCTTGACAACCAGTGTTGGTGTGTTTACATCCTCATAACTTAGCAGTTCGACAAAAGAGTGTGACAGAGTACATACCAGGGTACAAAAATAAGGACTGGTGGTCAATTCATTTGACTAAAATTCTTCAAGGTGGTGCTCCAGCATGGCTA
>NC_068994.1:48897628-48900919 GCF_001194135.2 Octopus bimaculoides | reverse complement strand
ATCTTCCATTATAATACATAAGTAAATATAGTGTGTGTGTGTGTGTGTGTGTGTGTGTGTGTGTGTGTATGTGTGTGTTTGTGGGTGTGTTTCTCTCTATGCATATATAATCACAGACATCACATACACTGGTCTCTCTAATCTAAGCTTGAGAAAGGAACATCACAGATGTTTTTTTATACAATTAATTGATTTCAATGAAGAATATCTGGTACAGTTCCAAGATTGATTGTCTTCCACATGCACATACACACGCACAAAAAGGTGACGCTCCAACATGTCATTGGCTGCGATGGCTAAAACAAACTCAAAACACACACATACACACACACATACACACACAACTCTACATTTGCAAGAACTGCACAAATGAGTTCAATGAAAAGCTATACTACACAGAAATACTAAACCTCACAACAACAACAACACCCATAATATCATTAGAAGCAACACCCATAATATCTTTCTCAGTCGGTTGTCTCAGTCTGTTCTATATACTCAATACAGCAGTTTAATTTCGTCGCAACTCCAACCAGCACCTTTAGAATGGAGAGGCAGGAGGTGAGAGGAAGTCAAAGGAACTAATGGATAAGTGTCTACGCAGTTGCTTAACTACAGTGATACGTTATTAAACTAACTTCTTTTTTATTATTTGTGGTAGAAGGGGGAAAAAATTATGAAAAATCCAGTGAACAATCTTCTACATATTCAAGTGAAGCAGTTAAATCTATCTCAATTCATCACCTTAAAATTTAAAAAAAAATAGGAATAATACAGGACTGAGGTATTCAATAATATTCATCCAGTGAAGGGTGGTAAGCTGGCAGAAATGCTTAGCAGTATTTTTCGTCTGCCGTGATGTTCTGAGTTCAAATTCTGCCGAGATCGACTTCGCCTTTCATCCTTTCAGGGTCAATTAAATAAGTACCAGTTTCGCACTGATTTACATATATATGGGGGCACCAAATTCTTTTAAACCAAAGGGAAATCGGCAGGGCAACTTTCAATGACAGGCTCAGCTGATGGCTAAATCCATCTTGCACAACGTAATAATCGCTGTTCAGCTAATGTAAGTAAAAGAGTCAGTAATACTTGGCCACTGAACAAGTATAAGCAGGATGGTTTCAAATGAGTACATGCAGAATGGCCATAAGTTTTAGGTAAGAGCAGAGATCGTTTAATCAAATGTTATGGTTGTGTTCAAATACACCCCAACAGGATTTGAACCAGGGCAAAACAACAACTACACACACACACACACACACAGTGCCTAAATAACATCCAAATTTTCTCAGGTCACACTCTACTACTTCAACAGAAAAAGTGGACACACAAGACAATGTAGTCAGTCGTAAAAAAAAAAAAAAGAGAGAGAGAGAGAGAGAGAGAGATTATCATGTCTGGAACATCTTAGACCAAGGTTGACTTGGATTTAAATAACAACAACACAGAGGGCCACATGTCCTTTCTCAGCACACAATACTGTCACTGTACCACACACACTTTGTAGGCCTTCTCTTACAATACTACTCTCACAACAGGCATAGTTAGCAAAAGCCTTTAAATATCATCTCCCTCCCACTGCCACCTTCATCAAGCCTTCCCACTCACCTCCCCGACCCACACAAATCAGATTCAACAGTTAGAACAAAAAAGGTAAAAAAGACAAATTTTATAAGTTATTGCATTTATTGGCAGACATGTGAGGGACAGTGAGAGGGGTGCGAGAAAAGTTAACCCAGAGTGTATGGAGGGGGAAGAGAAGGAGGAGGAAGAACAGCAGACACACAAGACAGAGTGACAGAGGGAGCTTGTGGTGGGAGATAGTGAGATACGTAGGTGAGGGAGATCCCCCCCACCACTACCACCAGAGCTTAACTTTCAATACCTTACCCTTACTTCTTTTCTATGAAACAAAGACAACAGCAGGCACCAGAATGTTAGTGGAGATTATCCTTGCTGTTCATATATGAGTTCAGCTATGTATAAGCACACACACACACACACACACACACACACACACACACACACACAGAGTACTGGAAACACAGCTGTATTCAACTTGAACTATTTCATTGAAGACTTTTCCATTTCTCCTTACAAGTTAGGAACAATAATTTTTCTGAACCCATCAACATTTCAAGACCTTCTCAACTCATCTTCCCAATAATAAAACAAAGACACCAGGATGCTGTTGACATGTTTTGTAGTAGGAAGCAAGGGATCAGGGAAAAGGCATAACTGATGAAATCCTACTGGATTAGTGCCGATCTTCAAGAATGGGTGGAAATCAACCTGAGTGATATGGATGAGTATAAATTCTTCTGGAGCAGTGTAAAGTAGCTCTTTCTATTTAATTAGTTCAACGATGACAGTGTACAGAGAGGGTGAAACTTTATGTCAGATTCTTCATTACTGGGCGGAACAAACAGGAGTTAATAGAACTCAATATTCAAGTGTGTGTGTGTGTGTGTGTGTGTGTGTGTGTGTGTGTGTGTGTGTGTGTACGCACGTGCAAGCGCATGCGTGTTATTTAGCTGTAAAGTTGCACGAGTAAACTCAAGGCCTGGAATGTTTTATGTGCTGCACTTATCAGGAAACTCTTGGACCTCGAACTAAGGTAACTTTGCACTAAATAATTCGCACAGACACATACACAAGGTGGTCCAGAAGTCACTTTAGCATTTTTATCAGAACAGTACACAAATTCTTTTTATCATAATTCGTCACAATCTTATTTTCATATATTATTAATGCTGTTGTTATTATTTTGGTGTTGCTTATATCTTAGCAGTTCTATGGAGTCATGGTTGGAATCTCTTTTAGTTCAAGACTTAAAGATTGGGATGTATTATTTGGGTGGTGCCACGAATTGCAAAGATTATCATTCTATGAGGAAGCTTCACTTTCCAGTTAGATCAGAAGTGTGAAATAAGAAGAGCAACAATACAACAATGTTTAAATAACAATTTCTGCCATTGACACAAACTCTGGGGTCTCCCCTACTCCCAGCACTTGAGTGCTTTTTCAATAAAATAAAATACCACAACAAAGTGGTTGGCAGTGCAGAGTGAAGTAGCCTGACCAAAAATACAATGAAATGCTGTTTTGTGTATTTGTTTTCCCATCTATTCAATATTTACATAGATGAAGACAACATTTCAAACTTCATGTGGTGTTTGGTGCATTTGTTATTTTTGTGTTAAATTTCTGTCTCCGATCAGAGATTGAACTTTACCACAAACTTAACCAAACATATTTTTCCTATTTCATGTTATAGTTATTTGCTAG
>NC_068994.1:48896859-48897436 GCF_001194135.2 Octopus bimaculoides | reverse complement strand
TCTTTAGCATTTAAAATGGACATATCAAAACCAATATAATCTACCCGTTTTATGTTCAAACCAATTGTATCTGGCCTCTCACACCTACCTTACAATGTCATTCTAAAAAGAAACAATCACATCATTGAAATCATAAAGCTATGAGATAATGCATGATTAAGTCAAATCAATATGAATAAATAAGCATTACATTTGACAGGGTAATCTAAATGCTAAAGGGTTAAGGGTACAAGTAGCTGTGGAATACTCAGTCACATTGTGTTATAATGAATATATGAATAGCTTCAGTTGTTGAGAATACCTCACACAGTCTCACACTAACTCTTCTTAGTAATTAAGTTAAGCTTACAGGTGTTTGTGGATTGTGTATTCATTTATATAATTCAAAGGGTATAACTGAGTATTGGCTGGTGCACACACAACAACAACAAAAACAACAACAGTGAAAGAAGCAAAGTGAGAGGGCCAGACTTTCAACACCCAACAAAGAACTTGGCAGACTGACAACAAAAACTACCCAGAAAGTTGCCTGGAAACTGATGGCCAAAATAAAAAGAATGCTCTCTCTCTCTCTCTC
>NC_068994.1:48896236-48896759 GCF_001194135.2 Octopus bimaculoides | reverse complement strand
GTATGTGTATATATATATATATATATATATATACGACGGGCTTTGGTTGCTAACTTTAGTAGATTTAGCGAAAACGTAGGGGCTCTTTCATTTTGTTCAGTTAATGAGTATTTTAGTTGGCTGCAGTTCAACACTTGCCACACTATTATAGCCAGGAGAGATTCTGTTTAATGAGTGTTGTCTTTATGCACTAAGTACACCATAGCAGTGGCCATGTTCTCCAACTTTCAAATACTGAAAACAGTAAAGTCTATCTTCTACCGTTTAAGATATAATTGCTCATTAGCCATGAACTTCAATAAAAGACAGTGGCCACATTATTCAAACATTCAGAACACTGAAAATAGAAAAATGTTCCAGCCACACACACACACCCAGCCATCCTTTAAGATGTAACTGTTGCTTAATTGCGATCCCTAGAGAAAGTAGGGTTTTTTCTTTGTCTTTTTGTTGTTGTTTTTTTGTACCTGAGAATATGAAAATATTTAAGATTACAAAAAATATTTACACATCAAATACAAGC
>NC_068994.1:48893173-48895475 GCF_001194135.2 Octopus bimaculoides | reverse complement strand
TATGTCCTCCAAGGTATCATCCTTCTTGATTTAAGATAAACATTATTTGTATATGGGACGGGGAGTAAGAGGTGGGGGAGACAGCGTGGGACAGGAGTAAGTGTGGACGTTACCATTAATGTATGTAGCTGGCTCTGGCACAGTGCGAGATAGGTAGGTAGGTAGTGTGTGCGTGTGTGTGTGTGCGTTAGGTAAACAGGCTCTGTGCACGTAAGAGCAGGCCTAAGTGGAAAATGTGCATCTCGGAGAAAAACAGAGCAAGAGAAATGTGTGGAGAGAGAGAGAGACAGAGACAGAGAGACAGAAAGAAAGACAGACAGACAGACAGACAGACAGAGATAGAGAAACAGAGAGACAGAAAGAGAGACAGACAGACAGACAAACAGAAAGAGAGAGAGAGAGAGATACAGAAATACAGGGACAAAGTTAAGACAAAGAGTGTGTGTCTGGATTTATAAGTGTGTATATAATATGAGCGAAGCATGGTAACAGAGGAAGGGGCGGTTAAAGCTACAGTTAAAGTGGGGGGGAAAGGTTTGAATGAATGAGTTTTTTTTTTTTAAACGTTATAATGTATGTCGTATGATATATTTCCAGATGTATGCACATACACAAAGACACAGTTATAGGGATGTGTGTCAATAGGAACAATTTTTACAGCGAAACAGTTATACTTCCATTATCTCTCCCAACTTTAAGCAGTGTGACATTTTACTCTCATGTACGCACACCTAACTCCACTTGCTCACCTTGCGCCTCTACCTCCACTGCACACCTAAGTTAGTGTGCAGCAGTCACCAAAAATGCAAAGATCTCTCTCTCTCTCTCTCTCTCTCTCTCTCTCCATATATGTGCGTGTATACGTGCGCGTGCACACATACACACACAATTACCAGAACAAATAATTATCTAACAACATGTGGTTAGGTCTGGAAACATACATGTATGCTTAATTACAATAGAAGTATGCTCTAATCGAAAATATCCTTGTCTAAAAACAGATCAGACTTGTCTACTTGTTCAGTGAAAGAACTCATTTATATGCATAAGACCCCCCCCCCCAAACCACCATACAGCTGAGTATAACCAGGAAGCAGAAAGTTAGTTTGGTCTGATGCATCACATGACCTAGGTCACCATAAACAAAGCTAGGAATTTCTTAATTCTAATAAGCCGTCATCTCTCACCCACACACAAAATACCAGAAGCTCTTCAATTCACATAACATTTTATACTTGTATGGATAACATTAGTAACCCTAATCAAATACAACTACAAACACCTGTCACACAATTACCACTCCACCAGTCAACCTGTAGCTGTCAAAAGCCAATCTACCCAATTCGTTTCGTTATAACCTTATCCAACTATAGTTCTCATACTCGGTCATAATGTCTTAAGTTTAAGATGGTTCCCATACATTCCCTGAGGAGAAGTTTACATTTTTAACATCGACGATTCCTATGGATCGCATAAATTGTAATTCTTCGAAACATATGTCGGAATAAAGTATGCAGCTATGACATGCGTTTACTCCATTCCTTAAATTTATATATACTCAAATACCCAAAATATCAAGTAGTTTCTGCCTCACAAACAGGAATTACACCACAGTTATTTTGTGATCTTTGCTACCCTGGTGTCTATTAACCCATTTATTCTATCCGAATTATTATTAATTAGGATAAAATAAATACATATAATTGTATATATATACATATATACGACGGGCTTCTTTCAGTTTCCGTCTACCAAATCCACTCACAAGGCTTTGGTCAGCCTGAGGCTATAGTAGAAAACACTTGCCCAAGGTGCCACGCAGTGGGACTGAACCCGGAACCATGTGGTTGGTAAGCAAGCTACTTACCACACAGCCACTCCTTTTGGAATTTCAGAGACCAGGGACTAGCATGCCCTCTTATATGGAACAATATTCATAGGGCCACCTTATAATACTAAAACAGGTCATGGAAGTATTGACTTTGCCCAACTTAAAAGTTACAAATCCTGCTGCCATTTGAAAGAGGTTCCTCTTGAGAACATTCCAGCTGCCTGAAGGTCACAATTCATAAAAATTGGCTTCAGCCAGTCCTAACCAGCCAACTTCATAGAGTAATATAAACAAATTGTGTTTAAGGCCAAGAATTTAAGGGAGGGAAAAAAAAAAAAGTGAGGCTGTGTGACAGTCATGTTATTTTAACAAAGCTAAAGCAGTTGCTACTGATATTTAGTCCCAGATCAATCCAAACAATCTGCTTCAATAGAGCTGATACTGGTCTGGCCTTGCTTTTTTTTTTTTTTT